>NC_069499.1:186578417-186878417 GCF_027579735.1 Bombina bombina | reverse complement strand
TTCATTGCCCAGCTCAGCCTGTTATCCTTGGCCTCCCTTTGCTTCGCTTGCACAATCCACAGTTCGACTGGGTTGAGGGACAACTGGCTTCTTGGGGTACCTCCTGTTTCCACGCCTGCCTTGCTAAAGTCACTCCCCTGCTCCACATTCCCATAGCCAGCATCCTGACTCCCTCCATCCTTCCTTTGGTATATGCAGACTTTTCTGATGTGGTTGAGAAAAAAGCAGCAGATGGGCTGCCACCCCACCGTCACTATGACTGCAAGATCAGCCTCCTTCCCGGAGCCCCACTTCCTAAAGGCAGGACGTATCCACTCTCCAAGGCTGAAACCAAATCCATGGAGGAGTACATCCAAGAGAAACTAGCTAAAGGTTTCATTCACCCTTCTTCCTCTCCTGCTGGGGCTGGCTCCTTTTTTTGTTGGTAAGAAGGATGGTGGGCTCAGACCCTGCATAGACTACAGGGCCTTGAACAACATAACCATCAAGAATCGTTATCCCATACCACTGATCACCGAATTGTATGACTCACTCCAGAATGCTCGCTTCTTCACTAAATTGGACTTACGTGGGGCATACAATTTAATCCGCATCTCTCCAGGCCACAAATGGAAGACTGCCTTCAACACAAGATCTGGGCATTACGAATACCTTGTAATGCCCTTTGGGCTGTGTAATGCCCCTGCAGTCTTCCAGGCATTTGTCAACGACATCTTTCGTGACCTCCTCAACCGCACTGTCATCGTATACTTGGATGATATCCTTGTTTTCTCTTCCACTTTAGAGGAGCATCACAGGCACGGGAGACAGGTGCTTCTTCGTGTCAGGGATAACTCATTGGTAGCGAAGCTAGAAAAATGTGAGTTTGATCAAGTCCGGATCCAATTCCTTGGATATGTCATCTCGAAAGAGGGTTTTGCCATGGATCCTGCTAAACTCACCGCTGTACTAGAATGGCCTCAACCTACCTCCTCCTTAAAGGAATTACAGAGGTTCTTGGGGTTCTCCAATTATTACCGCAAGTTCATAAAGAAATTTTCTCAAACAGTCGCTCCTCTCACTGAATTGACTAGACGGAATAAGGACTGCAAACATAGGCCTCCTGAGGCCATAAATGCCTTTTCTCCTCTGAAAAAGGCTTTCTGTTCTGCTCCTGTCCTCCGCCATCCTGATCCTGACCTACAGTTCACTTTAGAGGTTGATGCCTCCGAGGTATTGATGCCTCCGAGGTAGGGGCTGGAGCAGTTCTTACCCAAAGAGACCCTCTGACTTCCAAATCACACCCTGTAGCCTTTTTTTCTAAATGTTTCACTCCTGCTGAGAGGAACTATGATGTGGGAAATCGCGAACTCTTAGCCATTAAAATGGCCTTAACCGAATGGCATCACTGGTTGGAGGGCACCGCCAATCCTATCCAAATCCTCACTGACCATAAGAATCTGACTTACCTAGAAACTGCTCATTGACTCAACCCTCATCAGGCCAGGTGGGCCTTGTTCTTTTCCCGTTTTCACTTTGTGGTTTCCTACCTTCCTGGGACCAAGAACAAGAAGGCGGACGCCCTTTCCCATCAGTTCTCTCACTCAAGTGATTCCTCCAAAGCTCCTATTGAACACATCATACCCCCCTCCTGTGTGATCGCTCAACTCAATACCGCTCTTCTGCTAAGATTGCAACATGTTCAGTCTAGTAAACCTCCTGGTGCCCCCATGGCCTCTGATATCCTCTTTGTACCTCGAAACCTCCGTATCCCTGTGCTAGCCTGGGCTCATGATAGCAAACTCTCTGGACATCCTGGTTCGATTAGGACCTTCAGGCATCTTCGCCAGCATGTTTGGTGGCCTACTATGAAGTCTGACGCTCAGGACTACGTGAAAGCCTGCACAATTTGTGCTACCAACAAGACTCCCCGATCCTTGCCTTCTGGCTTGCTTCAACCATTGTCCATTCCCAAACGACCCTGGACACACATAGCAATGGACTTCATTGTGGATCCTCCCTCTTCTGACCATCATACAGTTATATGGGTTGTGGTGGATTGCTTTTCCAGACTGGCTCACTTCGTACCCCTAACCAAACTGCCTTCTGCTCAGGAATTGGCTTCCCTTTTTCTCTTGCATGTGGTACGACATCATGGCATTCCTGTAAATATTGTCTCCGACAGGGGTTCACAGATCATCTCTGCCTTTTGGAGAGTCTTTTGTAAGTTGATTGGAACCACCGTTTCCTTGTCGTCTGGTTACCTTCCTCAGACCAATGAACTAACTGAGAGAGCAAACCAGGATATTGAAGCCTACCTTAGAGCCTTTGTCAACACTCGTCATACCAACTGGTCTGGTTTGCTACCCCTAGCTGAATTTGCAATAAACACTCATTGGCACTCGTCTCTTCGATGCTCTCCGTTTCAAGCTGCAGCAGGCTATCAACCTTGTATCTTCCCTCTTTCAGTTTGGACCACTGGGGTTCCTGCCGCAGACCATCACAGCTGCGTCCAGCTGTCTCTAGATGTAAGAAGTTTGCCGGTCACCATAGGGCTTCTGTACATGCCATTCTAGTGGGTGAACAGGTTTGGGTCTCCACTCGACATATCTGCCTACGTCAACCCTGTCACAAATTCGGGCCTAGGTTTATTGGTCCTTACAAGGTCCTGAAAAGACTGTCTCCTGTTGCCTACAAAGTGGCCTTGCCAAGAACCCTACGCATACATCCGGTCTTACACATCTCACTACTCAAACCGTACATCAAGAATAGATATTCCCAGCCTCAAACTCCTCCTCCTCCGCTCCTGGTCCGTGGTAACCCCGAATATCAGGTGACTAAGATCCTGGACTCCAGATACAGGCACAGACAACTGCAGTATCTGATACATTGGAAGGGCTACTCTGTGGCAGACCGTTCCTGGGTCCCTGCCCGTGATTTGCATGCTCCATCTCTGGTCTTCAAATACCATGCTGCTCACCCTTTGAATCCGGCTCTGGTTCCCGGAGGGAACCCTTGAGGAGGGGGCTATGTCACGCCGCGCCGTTGCTAGGGGTGCGGCGTCCTCTCCATGCTCGCTGCCTAGGGCTGTGTCAGCTCAGTATGCATGCGACGCTGACGTCATCGCTGCACGCTCCTGATGCCGGACGGTCTCTTGGCGCCTGTCACTGCCCAAACGGGCAACAAACGACCTGTCACTGCCCAAGTATAGGTGCTACTTCGTGTACCCCTGGGAGTGACAGATCGTTTTCTGGATTATACTTGTTACTGAACCCTGCCTGTCTCACTACGCTAACTGGTTAACCCCTTATCTGCTGGACTGATACTTGTTACTGAACCCTGCCTGTCTCAACTACGCTAACTGGTTAACCCCTTATCTGCTGGACTGATACTTGTTACTGAACCCTGCCTGTCTCACTACGCTAACTGGTTAACCCCTTATCTGCTGGACTGATACTTGTTACTGAACCCTGCCTGTCTCACTACGCTAACTGGTTAACCCCTAACCTGGTGGACTGATACTTGTTACTGAACCCTGCCTGTCTCACTACGCTAACTGGTTAACCCCTAATCTGCTGGACTGATACCTTGTTGCCGAAACCCTGCCTGTCTTACTACGCTACCTGGTTAACCCCTAATCTGCTGGACTGATACTTTGTTGCTGAATCCTTGCCTGTCTTACTACGCTACCTGGTTAACCCCTGAATTGCTGGTCTGCTTTTCTGTTGCTGTATCCTGTCTGCCTATTGTCCTTGTGCTGTCCTGCCTGTGGTGAGTGCCGCTCTCTTTGTTTTCCTGATATTCTCTGCTCTGGGATATTCCCTATCTTTCTGACTCGACGCCGGGATAACAAGACTACTGGCCGAGTTCGTTCTGATAGAGGAGTATCCCACTAGCCTCACACCTGTGCATATGAGAACCAAGAGGTAAACATGAAAGCATCCGATTCCATAAGCTCATCCTGTGGATGCCTTCCCTTATTATGGAGCCAATGGCACAATCCTTAATGTGAGGGGATGTTGGATTGGGTTGGCTACGCTTAAAGGGACACTGAACCCAAATTTTTTCTTTCATGATTCAGATAGAGCATGTAATTGTAAGCAACTTTCTAATTTACTTCTATTATCAATTTTTCTTCATTCTCTTGCAAACTTTATTTGAAAAGAAGGCATCTCAGCTAAGGAGCCAGCAAATTGTGGGTTCAGAACCATGGACAGCACTTGTTTAAAGGTGCTGTCCAATCAGCAAGGACAACCCAGGTTGTTCACCTAAAATGGGCCGGCATCTAAACTTACATTCTTGGTTTTCAAATAAACATACCAAGAAAATGAAGACAATTTGATAATAGGAGTAAATTAGAAAGTTGCTTAAAATTGCATGCTCTATCTGAATCACAAAAGAATTTTTTTGGCTACAGTGTCCCTTTAAGTAGTGGAATATCAGGATTTTCTTTAAAAGGTGTTAGGTGGGAGGGAATTGACGAGATGTGCGATGTTGTGTTCATTAGTTTGTCTCATTGGTTAAATAGCTCGTCTATAAGTGGGTATAGTTTGATATGTGCAGGTTTGTTTTGTGGCGTAATCCACGCCAAGGCACCCACATTCTCCAGACCGAGAATATCCAGTCCAGTTGAATCCACTGTTTTTGATTAGATTGGGAGCACCACTCCGGGATACGTTGTAGAAGGGTAGCTAGTCTATATTGAATCAGATTTGGCACTCCCAGTCCTCCCCTTTCTCTAGGCAAATGGAGTGTCTTTCTCAAGACTCAGGGTTTAATTTTGTTAATGAACACCTCTATCTTAGCTTGTAATTTAGAAAGAAAATGGAAAGGCAGCGGCAGAGGTATTGTTTGGAGCAGATAGAGTATACAAAGTAGCATGTTCATTTTTAATATATGTATTCTGCCGAGCTAGGAGAAAGTTTTGCCATTCTATCCAGACAGATCATTCATTATTTCATCCTGAATGAGTGTGTAGTTAGCATCTATCATATCTTGGGGATTTGCCAGTAGATCTATACCTAAGTATTTGAGTTTGTGATGTTGTATCTTTAGTGGACAGTAAGAGGAGACTTTTGCCATAATGCTAGGTGGGATAGAAACTTTAAGTAGTTCTGATTTGGAGAGGTTGAGGTGAAAGTTAAATTCTTTGAGTAGTCTAAGATGTGTCTAAGTCAGTCAATGTTAAGAGGATATCGCCGGCATATAACACCGATTTGTATTCTGTATGTTGGACTGTTATACCCTTAATTTGACGATTGTGCCTAATTTTGTGGGCTAGGACTTCAATAGAAAAGGCAAAAAGTAGCGGCAACAAAGGATACCTTGGCATATATTTTTACATTCGTGTTCAGGAGAGAAATGGATCTGTAATCTTCCAGTTTGGTGGTTTATTTTCCTGGCTTGTGATGTGAGCCTCTAGCATATTTTGTGTAAAGCCTTTGAGTTAAACATATTGGTGAGGTGAGGTGTTTGGATGTGGGTATATGTTTTATAATATTTGTTACCATAACCATCTGAGCCCGGGCTCTTACCTACCGGTAATTCCTTGATGGCGTTGGATATTTCCTTTGTACTAAAAGATGAGTCTTTTTAGAGGCTCTTTTTAGAATCAATGTCATTGAGTCTGGGGAGGAGAGGTATTGGGGTAAATCTAAACTAGTATTGTGATTTGTGAGTGTTCAAAGGTGTGGAATTTTGGCAATCATTTTTAAAATTGTAAAGAGAAGAGTAGTAGCTTCTGAATATATCTGCTATTTGAAGGCTATCTTCACACACGTTTGTCACGATTTATTTTGTAAAGAGTAGACATAAGCTTTTAATTGTTTGCGACGGAGGGCCCTGGCCAATAGGTGTCCTGCTTTGTTACTATGTTCATAGTAAGTAAAAAAAAAAAAAATCTCTTCTGTTCACTTACTAAAAAATAATTTGAAATCTTACTAACTTATTAGGTGAGTTGAAATAGAGAGCATGTAAACTCCTGGACTGAATTATTCACTTGCCATCTCTGAGTCACTAGAAAATGTTTTGCTAAGCACTTTCCATGTATTCTATTAGTGTTTCACCTTTCTCCTCTGAATATGCGACTATAGTGCTATTTTTCCACCTCTGCGCCAACATATTACATTTTTTATAAATATATATGTTATGTACAGGGCTTGAAATTTCCACTAACCCACTAGTCCCCGGCAAGTAGGAATTTGCAGCAGATGAGTAACATTTTTTTATTTTTCCTTTCCGTTGGCCTGTGTACCCCCATGCCATTCTTTTGCTTGTTGTTCACAAATAGGCTAAATAGGCTTCTGTATGTGCGGCCAGTTTAAATGGTCTAGTGGGATTGTCAGAATATGGATTCAAGGCATTAGTGTTCAGTGACAAGTGTCACTGCTCCAGCGCCTCCCCTGGGGAGGCTGCCTCACACTTTGAAAACCACTGAAGGAATATTATGTTGACATAACATTGGGGGAAATCAATCTAGCTAGAATGAAGTAAGTAATGTACTATGGGCATTAATACTCCCTGTTTGGTTTTAGGTACATTGGTAAATAATTTCTTTATGGGTACCTTGAGGAGTAGACTTGTCTATGGAAGAATTGGGAAATGTACAAAATGAATAGAACTTTCTCTTACCTGTTCAAGTTTAGATATAATTGTGTGAAGCGCAGTAAAAAAAAATCTATGAATATTGTGCTTTGTCTACTCCCACCAAAGAGGCTGCAGGGAGAATTGGGCGAATGTGTATATATTCTAATTCGAATGTTAGAACGAATGTTATTGTAGAAATTCGATTTACATAATAGAATGTTGATAAGAACGAATATTCTTAAAAATTCTATTATCGAATGTTATTTACAGTTTTCGAATGTCACTCTTGAATTCGAATGTCACATTTGAATTTGAATGTTACATTCAAATTCGAATATTACATTTTATAAAACGCAATTGTAGACTAGAAATACTATTTCAAATTTGAATGTCACATTCGAATTCGAATGTCACATTCGAGTTTGAATATTACATTTATAAAACACAGTATTAGACTAGAAATACTATATTGAATTAGAATGTTACATTCAAATTCGAATGTAGCATTCAAATTTGAATATTACATTTATTAAACACAGTTGTAAACTAGAAATACTATTTCGAATTCAAATGTCACATTCAAATTTGTATGTCACATTTGAATTTGAATATTACATTTAAAAAATACAGTATTAGACTAGAAATACTATTTCGAATTCGAATGTGACATTTGAATTCGAATGTAGCATTTGAATATTTCATTTATTAAACACAGTTGTAGACTAGAAATACTATTTTGAATTAGAATCTTACATTCAAATTCGAATGTCACATTCAAATTCGAATATTACATTTCGAAATTGAATGAATACATAGCTAAACATTCTATTATACGAACAAATATTTTCAAATTTTATTGAAAAATTCGAAAACGAAAATTAAAAAATAGAGTGTTAGATTGTTATGTAAACATTCTAAATTTGATTTGAACGAACGAATGTATCAAAATTAGTTTTACATTTTGAATTTTTAGAAACATTTGCCTATCCCTAGCTGCAGGACATATACCATACTTAAAGGGAGATTAAACACAAATTGTAAGAAGCAAGATAAAGAATCTTCATAATGGAAAATAATTTGTAATAAATAATGCATGTTTATATTATAAAATGAGTATATTATTTTGTGTGTGTTTGTGCTTTTTCTTGTCAACGATGTACCTGCCCCCATAGATTTTGACGGCAGGTAAGAGCCTATCTAGTTTGTAGGATAGTTGTATGCTTATCCCAAGCATTCTTAAAGTCCCCCACAGTGTTTGTCATTACCAGCTATTTTAGAAGTTTATTCCATGAATCAATCACCCTTTCTGTAAAGAAGTGCTTCTGCATGCTACAGCTCGTTTTTCTGGTTTATTTAAACCCTTAACATTGATAATTATGAGATTGATGTGTCGTGTGGGTGTAGCCATGGTGGAATACTGTATGGGGCAGCGGAACAAGGGATGGGAGATGTGGGTAAGGGGAGATGAGGGGAGAAAGAGAAAAAAAAGGGAAAATTAAATTCAATATTTATCAATCTAGTAACTAATCTGTGAAACCGCAATCAGACAGGTACCAGAAGTAAAGAAATCTGCAGTGCTACGTGATCAAAAAGAAATGTTTCATGTCAACATCCGCGACTAATATCTGAATAAGAAAGGGTACTAGGGTTGAGCTATATGCCTGCCAAGAGTAAATTTGATAAACAAATCATGTAAATAAAATCTCATAGAGCAATTTGCATATTTGCAAACTATTTTTGGGCCCAGGGGGGGTCTAAGAGACATGGGGGTTAAATCTTAGTATACAGGAGATATCTGCATTTGACCCATATGAGGTTGTTGAGTACAGGTAGGGCATTATAGATCTGATAAAAAGAGGGCTTAAGTAAAGTTTATAGTGCATTAAAGCTAGGGTATTAGTTATCATGCAGTAGCATGTCGATTACCTTCAGGCGCTAAATAACTGTTAAAGGATAAAGACATTTTATTGATTCCTATGAAGAAAGGTAGTTGTGTGAGAAGAGGAGCAAACATTAAATTCAAAACAATTTTTAACCATTAAAGCATACCGTTTACCTTCTATAAATGTGTGGAGTACATCAGAAATACAATTTTAAGTAGTACAACAATCCTTCCACCTTACTGAACACTGAGTTCTGCACATTTATCAGTCTGTCCCCCCCCCCTTTCTTTTTTTTCCTGTCTTTTCTTTTTTCCCCTTTTTTTTTTTTGATAATCTATATCTAACATATATTAAACATAAGGGGGCAACTAATGAACCTCACATCTAGATCTTATGATGAGATAGTTGTCTGAAAGTGACAATAGTGTAAATGAATACTGTTAGGGTAACGTGAGTCTGTTTTAAAAGACTTCAATAGGAATTGTGGTGCATTAATGCTACAGAATAATTTATCCTACTGGAACACGTTAATTACCCTTGGGTGTCAATAACATGGTGGGCTGATTGTGTAAAATAAGTCTACGCGTTGTAGAGGGTATGTATTCAAGATAAATCATGAATCAATTAAATGGGAGGCCCTGTCAGTCCTATAGTGGCTTTCGCAATAGAACCCATTCCTGTTAGAGGAGTACTGGGTACAAATTAGGGAAATAGTAATATATTTTGGGTCTCTGTCACAGGAGGAAAAAATATGTAGGGGGAAGCAAGCTTCTAATTCAAGATCAGTTTTAAACATGAAATAATATAACTGAACATCAACCAAGGCTCAAAACACATCTTAAATAAAATTTAGAATAACATAACAACTTATTTTCCTTTGACGAACAAGGAGTTATATATACTTATCAGACTGTCCGGTCTTTCTCAGGTGGCACGACATCTCTGCAATAGTCTCTAGTCTTTTAGACCAAACACAAGATAGCATTATCAGTCCTCTTTGGATGGTTGTGCCTCCTGATCCTGGTTGGAGTTTTGTATTTCCTCCGCTGTACTTCCAAGGCTTTGCAGAAGTTGGGTAGGTCATTCAGACTGCAGAACATTGTTGTCTGTCCATCTTTGGTGGCTATTATACTCACAGGGAATCCCCATCTGTAATTTATCCTGTTGGTTCTCAAAACATCTGTAATAAATTTGAGGTCACGTAGTTTCTGCAGTGTAGTTGGGCTGATATCCGAAAAAATATGAATATTAATGCCGGCATGAGCTCTAGCATTACGCATTATATCATCTTTGTCAGCAAAGTTGAGGACTCTTGTGATAACGTCTCTCGGAGGTGCCTTGTTGGTAGGTTTTGGCCTAAGAGCCCTGTGTGCCCTCTTTAGTATGAAGTCAGGAGAGTTTGGCGTTCCTTTGACTGTTCTAAACAGGTCTTGCAGGTAGCCATTTAAGGCCGCCGGGTTAATTTTTTCAGTAACCCCCCTAATTCTAAGGTTATTCCGTCTGTTATCTAAGTCCTCAATATTTTCCATCAGATTGTAGATTGTGTCTTCCTGTTGAGATTGCTTAGCCATATCCTGTATGTCTGTATATAGGGTTTCATGGGCTTCTTCTAGAGTTTTAACTCTTTTGGAAACTTTGTTTGCACAATTCGCTAAATAATCACTTTACTTCTTTAAGGACTTCCTTAATATCATCTTTGGAAGAGAACGTCTTTAAGTCATCTTTGTTGATAATGGTGTCAGGTTGTTGTTGTGATTCCAGTACCTGTGTAGTGGCATGTTTCACTGGTTGATCTGCAATGATCTCTAAGGTAGATTCTTGTGACTTAAAGGGACAGTCAAGTCCAAAAAAACGTTCATTTTTCAAATAGGGCATGTAATTTTAAACAACTTTCCAATTTACGTTTATCAACAATTTTGCTTTGTTCTCTTGGTATTCTAGTTGAAAGCAAACCTAGGAAGGCACATATGATAATTTATAAGCCCTTGAAGGCCGCCTCTATTTTATTTACTTTTCACAGCAGGGGAGAGCAAGCTCATGTAGGCCATATAGATAGCATTGTGATCACGCTTGTGGCTAGTGGCAGACACTGCACTAATTTGCTAAAATGCAAGTCAATAGATAATAACTAAAAGTCATGTGATTAGGGGCGGTCAGAAGATGCTTAGATACAAGTTAGTCACAGAAGTAAAAAAGTGTATTAATATAACAATGTTGGTTTTGCAAAACTGGGGAATGGGTAATAAAGGGATTATCTATCTTTTTAAACAACAAAAATTCTGGAGTTGACTGTCAATTTAAGATAATGGGTTAATGACGCCGACTTGTTTTGCTTATCCATCTTGGTGACTTTCTTAAGTGGCATGCTGGTCTTTGTATGTGAGCGTTTCTGCGTATAATGGGGTCTATGCCCTGTGTTGATGGACTTGTTTTTGTTGTCTCTTTGCATTCTACACAGCGCCCACTGTCCCCATGTATCAGTTTTGGAAAGTGCCCCTATTGAATACCTATATATATGTGTGTCCATGGTCTTAAAGAAGTCCTGATTTGGTTTCTGGCCTCATGTGTGTTGAGTCAGCAAGAGGTTAAGGTACTTGGGTTCCCGGCTTTTATATTTTTAGGTGTAGCAGTATGGCTCGTGTATTCACCGGCCGTTGTCTTCACACGTACCTTAGGTGCAGTACTGTGGTATATTCCGATCACAGGTTTTAAGCATCGCCGCTATGAAGCAGGATTAGAAATATTCTCTTGGCCTCCCCAAACTTTCATTGTACTTGCTCCTTTTTTTTTTATGTACTTTGCAGGTAGCTGTTCTGTTGGGGAATTTGTATGCTGCAGTGGCGCCCGGCATATACCTTGTGTTCGGCCTGATGACGTGCACTGGTCACTTTTAACAGGGCTGATGCGTGGTCAGTAAAAGATCCTCTGCCTTCTCCTGATGTCGCCCCCCCTGGATTTTGAGAGGTTTAGTAAGGTGAAATGCTCATATTTTATGCTGGGTTGCATCCAGGTGGATTCTTTCACCACCCTGCCATTTTCGGAATCCAGGTGGATTGCGAAAATGGCAGGGTGGTTCCGTCACCACAATAGACTGCCCTTCCAAAAATGGCAGGGTGGTTCTGTGGTTCAGTCACGACAATAGAGGGCAGGCTTTCCCACTAGTATATACAGTATATAAATGTAAAATATTCCTAGCACTGTAGGTTTAACTCCTGTCAGGTTAGCACGCAAGCATTAAGTGATCGTTTTTTCCAGTTTGTGCTCTCTTTTGAAGTGTATGGGTAGAATAAGTTAATGCGTTCACAATATCTGAAGTCCTGAAGTTAGCGCATGTCAACTTTTGCTTGGGCTCAAACATTTTACTTTCAACTTGCAATATGTGCAATAACTCGTTTACTTCTGGTGGTGTTTGCATGTGAGCAAAAACACTAAATAGCACGCCACTTGTTATCTGGCTCATACTGCTTTAGGTTGCAGAGATACTCTTGATATTGTTTAAAAGCCTTGACATACTTCTTTTTCCTAGAAACTGAGGATTACAGCAACATAAAAAAAAATCTCTTCTGTTCACTTACTAAAAAATAATTTGAAATCTTACTACCTTATTAGGTGAGTTGAAATAGAGAGCATGTAAACTCCTGGACTGAATTATTCACTTGCCATCTCTGAGTCACTAGAAAATGTTTGCTAAGCACTTTCCATGTATTCTATTAGTGTTTCACCTTTCTCCCCTGAATATTAGACTATAGTGCTATTTTTTCACCTATGCTCATAGGGGGCGCTTCCTGGAAGCTAGAATACTATAATACCAAAAACTCATAAATTCATCAAACTATTGTATATAAAAACAAATGCAATTAAAGGTCCATGCAAACAATCATAGAAGTTAGACCAAATCCAAGATGGCAGCTTTCTGTCATAGGATGGTCATCCTGATGTGTCGTAGTCTAAGGGAAGAAAGGAACAGAGGTGCCAAACATGGCCTAGTAACGCCAAGATATGTAGAAACAATACCAACAGATGAAATATACTCACGAGTGAGGCGCACCTGAATGGTGCTATTGAAGCAGACTGGAACTTAAGCAGTGGTCCAGCTCACTGATCACCACCAACGCAACTCCAGATCCATGAAGTCCTTAAGAGGGCCTGTAAGTTAATGCCTGGATGGATAAGAGGAACACACAGACATAGCCCAGTAACGTTTGGACAAAGGAGATATATGGCTGTTAAGTTGCACTTACAAGATGCCAAGCACCTCCAGGTGCAATATCAGCTGTACTGGGACCTCTCAGCCGCCCAATGGACTGTATACTCCCAAAGGCAGGGCAGCCAAGTTCCAAAAAAAAAAAAATGTATCCCCAAAAAAGCTAGAGAGAATATAAATATCCAACGATGGCAAAAACCAGATAATAGCAGGTGTACATCTAAAAACTTTATTTAAAACAAGCAACGCATTTCTCAGCCAGTTTCCTAGAAACTGAGGATTACAGCAGCATAAAAAAAAAAATCTCTTCTGTTCATTTACTAAAAAATAATTTGAAATATTACTACCTTATTAGGTGAGTTGAAATAGAGAGCATGTAAACTCCTGGACTGAATTATTCACTTGCCATCTCTGAGTCACTAGAAAATGTTTTGCTAAGCACTTTCCATGTATTCTATTAGTGTTTTACCTTTCTCCCCTGAATATTAGACTATAGTGCTATTTTTTTCACCTATGCGCCAACATTTTACATTTTTTATAAATATATATGTTATGTACAGGGCTTGAAATTTCCACTAACCCACTAGTCACCGGCGAGAGTCACCGGCGAGTAGGAATTTGCAGCAGATGAGTAACATTTTTTTATTTTTCCTTTCCGTTGGCCTGTGTATCTCCCATGCCATTCTTTTGGCTTGCTGTTCACAAATAGGCTAAATAGGCTACTGTATTTGCGGCCAGTTTAGTGGGATCGTAAGAATATGGATTCAAGGTATTAGTGTTCAGTGACAAGTGTCACTGCTCCAGCGCCTCCCCTTATAAGCTCTAGCGCCCCCATGGGGAGGCTGCCTCACACTTTGAAAACCACTGAAGGAATATTATGTTGACATAACATTGGGGGAAATCAATCTAGCTAGAATGATGTAAGTAATGTACTATGGGCATTAATACTCCCTGTTTGGTTTTAGGTACATTGGTAAATAATTTCTTTATGGGTACCTTGAGGAGTCGACTTGTATGGAAGAATTGGGAAATGTACAAAATGAATACAACTTTCTCTTACCTGTTCAAGTTTAGATATAATTGTGTGAAGCGCAGTAAAAAAAATCTATGAATATTGTGCTTTGTCTACGCCCACCAAAGAGTCTCCAGGTAGAATTGGGCGAATGTGTTTATATTCTAATTCGAATGTTAGAACGAATGTTATTGTAGAAATTCGATTTACATAATAGAATGTTGATAAGAACGAATATTCTTAAAAATTCTATTATCGATTGTTATTTACAGTTTTTCGAATGTCACATTCGAATTTGAATATTACATTTATAAAACGCAATTGTAGACTAGAAATACTATTTCGAATTCGAATGTCACATTCTACTACTATTTCGAATTTGAATGTCACTAGAAATACAATATTGAATTAGAATGTTACATTCAAATTCGAATGTAGCATTCAAATTCTAATATTACATTTATTAAACACAATTGTAAACTAGAAATACTATTTCGAATTCGAATGTCAAATTCAAATTTGTATGTCACATTCGAATTTGAATATTACATTTAAAAAACACAGTATTAGACTAGAAATACTATTTCGAATTCGAATGTGACATTCAAATTCGAATGTAGCATTCGAATTCGAATGTTGCATTTATTAAACACAGTTGTAGACTAGAAATACTATTTTGAATTCGAATCTTACATTCGAATTTGAATGTCACATTCGAATTCGAATATTACATTTCAAAATTGAATGAATACATAGCTAAACATTCTATAAAACGAATATTTTCCAATTTTATTATAAAATTCAAAAACGAAAATTCAAAAATGTGTGTTAGAATGCTATATAAACATTCGAAATTTGATTTGAACGAACGAATCAAAATTAGTTTTACATTTTGAACTTTTAGAAACATTCGCCCTTGCCAAGCTGCAGGACATATACCATACTTAAAGGGAGATTAAACACAAATTGTAAGCAGCAAGATAAAGTATCTTCATATTGAAAAATAATTTGTAATAAATAATGCAGGTTTATATTATAAAATGAGTATATTTGTGTGTGTTTGTGCTTTTTCTTTTCAACGATGTACCTGCCCCCTAGAACAAACATAGAAACATAGATTTTGACGGCAGATAAGAGCCATAGGCCCAGCAAGTCTGTCTGATATTTCCTAAAAGTATAAACGTATCTAGTTTGTAGGATAGTTGTATGCTTATCCCAGGCATTCTTAAAGTCCCCCACAGTGTTTGTCATTACCACCTCTTTTAGAAGTTTATTCCATGAATCAATCACACTTTCTGTAAAAAAGTGCTTCTGCATGTTACTCCTGAATCTACTATTCTTCAGCTTGAGCTCATGACCCTTTGTTCTTGAATTGTTATTTTTTATGAAAAATACTCATAGGCCTCTATCAAGGTCTGTCGGATCAGGTCATACAGACCTCGCTGAATACGGCGAGCAATACGCTCGCCGTATTCAGCATTGCACCAGCAGCTCACAAGAGCTGCTGGTGCAACGCCGACCCCTGCAGACTCGCGGCCAATAGGCCGCCAGCAGGGGGTGTCAATAAACCCGATCGTACTCGATCGGGTTTATTTCCGGCGATATCTGTCCGCCTGCTCAGAGCAGGCGGACAGGTTATGGAGCAGCGGTCTTTGTGACCGCTGCTTCATAACTGCTGTTTCTGGCGAGCCTGCAGGCTTGCCAGAAACACGGGGCATCAAGCTCCATTCGGAGCTTGATAAATATGCCCCATAGCATCAGCTTTACTAAGCCCTTTAATATACTTGAAAGTTACTATCATATCACCTATTTCCCTTCGCTCCTCTAAGCTATACATATTTAGTTCATTGAGCCTCTCCTGGTACCTTTAATTTTTTAGACCATATAACATTTTGGTAGTCCAAATTCCAGTTTGTTTATATCCTTCTGTAGATATGGTCTCCAGAACTGCACACAATGCTCAATATGAGGCCTAAATAATGATCTGTAAAGTGGTATAAGAACCTTACTATGTCTGCTGCAAATAACTCTACCAATACATCCAAGCATTTTACTGTCTTTACTCACTGCAGTACTACATTGTTTACTACATTTTTAAATAATCTGAAATAATAATTCCCAAGTCCCGTTCCTTATTTGTAACAGTCAGTAAAGTACCATTGAGTCTGTAATTAACGTTTGGATTTTACTTCCTTGAATGCATAATTTTACACTTCGCAGTGTTAAACTTTAGATACCAGTCATTTGTCCAATACTCAAATTTTGTCTACCCCCCTGGAACATCTACTCTATTACAAATGTTTGTATCATCTGCAAACAGACATACTTTTCACTGTAGCCCTTTGCTGATATCTCTGATAAATATTTTAAACAAAACAGGCCCCAGGACTGATCCATGAGGAACACCACTAGTAACAGAATCCTCTGCTAAATGTACTCCATCTACTAAGACACTCTGTTTTCTATCCTTAAGCCAGCATTCTACCCAGTTCACAATTTTTGAGTCTACACCCAGGAGATACAGTTTGTGAATTAGTTTGTTGTGTGAGATAGTGTCAAATGCTTTGCTGAAATCTAGATATGCTATATCAACTGCTCCACTCTGGTCTAATACTTTTGTTACACAATCAAAGAAGTCAAAAAGATTACTCTGACCATGCTGATTTTTGTCCTCTAAATTGTTTGTCTTTATGTAAGTCATAATTATTTCTTTAGAGACTTACTACTACTACTACTAGTAAAGTTAAACTTACTCGGCTGTAGTAACTAGATTCTTCCCAACTGCCCTTTTTATGAAGAGATACTACATTCGCTATTCTCCAATCATCTGGAACAACTCCTGCCAACAGTGACTGATTAAACAGATCAGTTAATGGAGCGGTTTGCACTGATTGAAGTTCCTTTAAAACCATTGGATGAATATTATCAGGACCTACTGACTTTTTTACATTTATTTTTGATAATGCCAAAAAAACCTCATCCTCTGTAAAAAGATTAGTGCTGAGCTAATTTCCATTTCTTGTAGCATCTCTTAAAATAGATATTCTATCTTCACAATCTTTTGTGAAAACAGAACAGAAGTAATCATTGAGACAGTCTGGAATTTGCTATTCTACCATCAACTGTTTTCAATTTTACTATTCCAACCTTAGTTTTTTTTCTTTACGATATCTAAACTAGGATTTTGTGGCCATGTTTTACTGACTGTGCTAACGTCTCTTCCGCATGAGCTTTAACCTTCTTAATTAACTGTTTAGTCTTTTTTTTTGGAGTCTTTATATTTGCATATCATCATCTGACTGTGCGTGCCTGTAATTTTTATAAGCTATCTTTTTTGTCTTTACTGTATGTGCTACTTCTTTGGAAAACCATATTTGCTTCCTCTTTCTTTTACAGATATCTAAAATGGCACCCTTTAAAAATTCCCACTGTTCTTGAGCCCCCATAATAGGAGTTTGCCCTTTTAAATAGCTGTTAAGGTATATTCCCATGTATGAAAAATTAGCCTTCCTAAAATCTAAAACTTTTGTTTTAGTCTGGGTGGACTGTGTCTGCACATGAATAATAAACCAAACAGATTGATGATCACTGAATCCTGAGTTCTCAACTACAGACACTGTATCACTGTTAGTATTTAGTCTTATATAGCTCCCTTTCAAGTTGGTTCCTTAACTAATTGCTCAAGAGTTTCCCCTTACAAGGATTCAAGAAGTCCCCTGCAATGAAGTCCTATGTACAACTCCTATTCTATTTTTATCTACAGTTTCCACAGTCACACAAATACTTTCCACATCATCATTATTTCCTAATGACCATTGCTTACCAATACCAAACTAATGCACCTATATAGGACTTGATCATGAACTGTTGTTGGCACATGTGCAGTTAAATAAAGAGTCTGGGGTTTGCCCCGTCCTCCTCTCTTGCCTTAAAGGACCACTAAATACAGTAGAATGGCATAATTAACAAGTGCATAATAAAAAGACAATGCAATAACACTTAGGGGCTGAATTATCAAGGGCCAAATGGCCCCTGTTCCCACGCAAGCCTTCAGTCTTAAGACCGCTGCTCCTTAACTGGTCCACTGCCTCTGAGGCTGTGGACATCAATCCGTCCAATCCTATACAATCGGGTTGATTGACACCCCCTGCTAGTGGCCGATTGGCGCGAATTTGCAGGGGGTGGCATTGCACAAGCAGTTAACCAGAACTACTGGTGCAATGTTAAATGCCGACAGCATTTAGGAATAGCCAATAGAATGTGAGCTCAATCCAATTGGCTGATTGCAATCAGCCAATAGGATTTTTCCCCATTAATTCCTATTGGCTGATAGAATTATATCAGCCAATTGGAACATAAGGGACGCCATCTTGGATGACGTACTTTAAAGGGAAACTTCATCTACAGCAACCATCGGAAGAAGAGGATGCTCCACGCCGGATGTCTTGAAGATGGATCTGCTCCGCGCCGGATGGATGAAGATAGAAGATGCCATCTGGATGAAGATTTCTGCCGGCTTCGATGAGGACTTCTGCCGCTTGGATGAGGATGGATGTCCGGTCTTCGAAAACTGTAAGTGGATCGTCGGGGGTTAGTGTTAGGTTTTTTTAAGGGTTTATTGGGTGGGTTTTATTTTTAGAGTAGGGTCTGGGCAGTAAAAGAGCTAAATGCCCTTTTAAGGGCAATGCCCATACAAATGCCCTTTTCAGGGCAATGGGGATCTAAGGTTTTTTTAGATAGGTTTTTATTTGGGGGTGTTGGTTGTGTGGGTGGTGGGTTTTACTGTTGGGGGGTGTTTGTATTTTCTTTTTTTCAGGTAAAAGAGCTGATTTCTTTGGGGCAATGCCCCGCAAAAGGCCCTTTTAAGGGCCATTGGTAGTTTATTGTAGGCTAGGGTTTTTTTTATTTTGGGGGGCTTTTTTATTTTGATAGGGCTATTAGATTGAGTGTAATTGTTTTTTATTTTTGATATTGTGGTTTGTTTGTTTTTGTAACTTAGTGTTTTTTATTTTTTGTAACTTAGTAAAAAAAAAAAATTGAATATATTTTATTGTGGAGTACACATCAAGGCAGTACAGGCATATTGTTAGCATATCAAGCTTGAGATATTACAGTATGTTTCTTTTTTTTACATCCAAAATGTAAATGGTACATAAGAAATGTAAGATAATCACATTGACAATATGCAAATGCAGGTGGAATGATAGGATGTTAGGTCTCTGAGTTTGTATCTGGAGGGTTTAACAGTCTGTCTTCCTGCATGTGTCCCTCATTTTTAATTACATACAAACAAAAAAGGAACACAATATCTTACTTAACTTAACTAACCTATTTCTAAATAATCTCTGAGTAGGGGAGGAAGAGAGCAGGTGAGAGGGAAGGAGAAAAAAAAAAAAGTTAAAAAAGGTTTCAATATTTATTTAATCCGTATGTCCCGATGTTTCTAGGCGTGAAAGAAAGTCATGTAGTGTCACCCACTCACCCCTCAATGTCGCCTCTATTATCATTATCTCATGCTGCATGAAAGGTTTTAGGATTTGTTTTTGTTTCTCTGGAGTTAGGTTTTCCAAAAGGGCTTTCCATTTTTTCAGAAAAGCTGGAAGCCTACCCTTAATGTCCAGTAGAGCATCTTGTTGTTCTATGAATTTTTGTTTGTATAAGGCTTTTATAAACTGGGTCATGGTGGGAGGGTTCCTAGAACACCATAGAGTTAAAATGCTGTTTCTTGCCACAAGTGTACTAAGGGTTAGTAAGGAGTGAAATTTAGTACTTATATTGTCCCACTTGAACAGGTAGATCTTATCAGTGTCAAAGGTAATTTCAATAGATAGTACTGTTTTAAACCAGTATTGTAGTAGTCCCCAAAGCGTCAGATCATTGGACATTCTAAGAAATAATGAGTTAGGGAAGGATTAGGATATTGGCATTTTACACAATGATTTGGGTGTTATGGATTCCATTTAATCCATCTGCTGGGTGTGATATAATCCCTATTTAATAATCTGATCTGCGCCTCTCGCAATGTCATGTTCAAAGTGGCCGATTTGGCTTTCAAAAGGCTATTTTTAAGGTATGTAATATCAATTTCAGTAGTTATGTCTAGCTGTAGCTTCTCTAGAATGTCAGTGTGGGCCCTAGTGGATTGCTGTTTTAATAATACCTTGTAAAATTCTGAGATTAAGAATTTCCCCAAATTGAATGCCGTGTGTGAAATTACAAAGGGAGATTGTTTCCAAAAATTCGGATCAGACTCTACTAAAGACGTTATATAATGCCTAAGTTGTAGATAGGCATAAAAGTGCTTATGAGATAGGTCACATTTAGTTTTCAGGTCTTGGAATGTTTTCACAGTGGGCGACAATGGATCCAGAGTGTCCCCCACTTGCCTGGTGTCACAGAGTCTGGCAAGGCAAGTGTTTGCAGTTTCTCTCACTCTTTATTTATCAGAGTACTATATGATTTTTAGTTTTTTTTAAAAAGGTTTTTATACTTGTGATTTAATACTGCATATTTGTATTTGCATGTAAATTTGTATATTATATGAAAGTGGGGACAATAGTGCTCCATTTTATCTCAAAAACTTTAATTTGCCCTCCATTGTGCAAATAGTGTTTTAACCTATGTGTTAGGACTATATACAATAGCAACATTTAATACTATTGCTTTGTGAATAGGTATATGTTATATCTTTTTAAATGTTCTAAGACATGGTCTGTCAATAAAATAAAGTGTTTTTTTCTACACATTGTGTATTTCTAGTTTATATTTGCTGTATAGAGAGCTGTTTATATACTCTCATACAACCTTTCTTGTTTCTAAAAACAGCTGCAGTTCAGTCCTTAATCAAGTGATTAGATACCTAGTATATACTAGTGGCATACAATTTTTAGTTGATTGCAACTAAGTAACTAAAATATACATTTCTCAGTGTGTGGCGCTCTCCTTTTTTAACTACATTATTATTTTTAAGCTGGGCCCCCACCCTCATGGGCCAGGTCGTAGTTGCGACCTCTGCTCCCCCTGTAGTTCTGCCATGTGAGCTTGTACACATGCTTAGTAGGAGCTAGTACTGTAGAAAGTGTGAATATAAAAAGAATGTGCAAAATTTTATAATGGAAGTAAAGTGTCTTAAAACTGCATATGCTCTTTCTGAATCATAAAAGTTTATTTTTACTCTAGTGTCTCTTTAAGGTAGTTTAGCACTGATTCAGCTTAGTTAATTCCTAATAATATATATATATATATATATATATATATATATATATATATATATATATATATATATATATTCCTTTCTAACTTTTTAATCTCCATCTAATATCTAAATATAAATTTATATATACACAGTCATATTTACACCTACAGTGAGTATTCAAAATAATCACCCCCCTTGAAAATAATCACATTTTGTTGTTTTGCAGCCTGAAATAAAGACAGACACAGTTTTTGTTTATCCAGTTGTATTTACTCAGTTCAACTTATAACATCCAAGTGAAGGATATAACACCAACATGTCAGACAAAAACAGAATCACTGAGTTGGAAAAAGGATCACCACCTTGTGTCAGTATTGTGTTGAATCACCTTTTGCTTTAATTACAGTCTTTAGCCTGTTGGGATATGTCTTTACTAACTTTGAACATCTAGACTGTGCAATATTTGCCCACTCTTTTTTGCAGAACTGCTCCAGTTCCGTTACATTTGATGATGACCGTTTGTTGACTGCAGTCTTCAAGTCATGCCACAGATATTCAATGGGGTTTAAGTCTGAGCTCTGACTAGGCCATGCAAGGACATTCACCTTTTTCTCCTTTAACCACTGTGTGGTCATTTTTGCTATGTGCTTTAGGTCATTGTCATGTTGAAAGGTAAACCTTCTTATTAATATACTTTTTACTTCTGTGATTACTTTCTATCTAAGTCTCTGCAGACTGCCCCTTATCTCAGTTATTTTGACAGACATCCATTTAGTCAATTAGTCCTGAATCATAAATAACTCCACGGGAGTGAACACACTGTTATCTATATGGCACACGTGAATAAGTACTGTCTAGCTGTGAAAAACTGCCAAATGCATTGACATAAGAGGTGACCTTTAAGGGCTTAGAAATTAGCATATGAGCCTACCAAGGTTTAGTCTTCCAAGAGTACAAAGCAAATTTGATGATAAAAGTAAATTTGATTTTTTTTTTAAAATTGCATGCCCTATCTGAATCATAAGTTTAATTTTGACTAGACTGTCCCTTTAAGAGGATAAAGATAGTAAATTAAATTAAAAGTAAATTGGAAAGTTGTTTAAAATTGCATGCCCTATCTGAATCATGAGTTTAATTTTGACTAGACTGTCACATTAAGAGGACAAAGATAGACAAGTGAGGGAGAAAGGGAAAAAAACATTAGTTCACATAAAGTAGAAAATAGTAATAAAGGGACAGTCTAGTCCAAAACAAATTTTCCTTATTCTCTTGGTATTCTTAGTTGAAAGCTAAATCTAGGAGGTTCATATGCTAATTTCTAAGCCCTTGAATGCCACCTTAGTTTAGGGCATTTTGACAGTTTTTCATCACTAGAGGGTGTTAGTTCATGTGTTTCATATAGATAACACTATGCTCACACACGTGGAGTTCCTAGTAGCCAGCAATGATTGGCTAAAATGCAAGTCTGTCAAATTAACTGAAATAAGGGTCAGTTTACAGAGGCTTAGATACAAGATAATCGCAGAGGTAAAAAGTGTATTAATATAACTGTGTTGGTTGTGCAAAACTGGGGAATGGGTAATAAAGGGATTATCTATCTTTTAAAACAATAAATATTCTGGCGTAGACTGTCCCTTTAATGCAAGCTTCCCTGAGAGAAAGTAAAACAAGCAAAATTTTCAGATGTATTTTACAGTGAAATGCAGCAAAATAAATAATGAATGTATATTGCAATAATTTTATACATGAAATAATGAAACTTTGTATGCGTTGTTAAATGTTGAGTTTAATGGTTCTTTAACCCCTTAACAGCCAGAGATGTACCCTGCTTGTTGCTGGTCTTTCAATGGGGCTTGTTTTTTGATACTGTGCTTTTTTTCAGGAGGCCTGCAGGAGCACGGTCTTGTCGGTGGTGGCGAGACCAACGCTATTATGGGCTGAAAAACGCTTAACTACCAGCAAAGTACAGGGTACGTTGTCGTCATTAAGAGGTTAATAATGGCGCTGTTTAACTTAAAGGGACAGTATACACTCATTTTCATATAACTGCATGTAATAGACACTACTATAAAGAATAAGATGCACAGATACTGATATAAAAATCCAGTATAAAATGGTTTAAAAATGTACTTAGAAGCTTTCAGTTTAGCTCTGTTGAAAAGGCAGTTGGGGCGCGATCCGATATCGATCGCAGTTTGCGGCACAAGCGAGGGAACCGGCGTCGCCCGCAGTTTCAGCTCACAACTCGAGCCATCCAATATAGGTCGCCGTCAGATGCTAACGTGCCGTAAGTCTCACAAACCAACGATGTCCAGAAATCTGCGTAAGTACAAATTTCTGGCGTCGCCAGTGACTTGCGCCACGTTAGAAACTGCCGGCGCCTATAAAACCTGACTAAAGTTTAAAACACCCGCACTGTCTAACACGCCTCCCTAACATAGCCCGCACTGTCTAACACGCCTCCCTAACATAGCCCGCACTGTCTAACCCTCTATCCGCTATCCCCCCTCACTAGCCTAACAATAAAAATGCTATTAACCCCTAAACCGCCGCTCTCGTACCCCGCCGCAACCTAATAAAGTTATTAACCCCTAAACCGCCGCTCCCGTACCCCGCCGCCAGCTATATTATATCTATAACCCCCTAAAGTGAGCCCCTAACACCGCCGCCATCTATATTAAAATGATTAACCCCTAATGTAAGCCCCTTACACCGCCGCCATCTCTATTAAAATGATTAACCCCTAATTTAATCTACCTACCCTGCCGCCAGCTATATTATCTATATTAACCCTAAGTATATTATAGTTAATATAGGTATTACATTATATATATTAACTATATTAACCCTAATTATATTAGGGTTAATATAGTTAATATAGTTACTATAGTATTTATATTAACTATATTAACTCTATCTAACCCTAACTAAATTTATATTAAATTAATCTAATTCATTTATAAACTAAAATGTTCCTATTTAAATCTAAATACTTACCTATAAAATAAACCCTAAGATAGCTACAATATAATTAATAATTACATTGTAGCTATGTTAGGGTTAATATTTATTTTACAGGTAAATTGTTAATTATTTTAACTAGGTATAATAGATATTAAATAGTTATTAACTATTTAATATCTACCTAGTTAAAATAATTACCCAATTATCTGTAAAATAAATCCTAACCTAAGTTACAAATACACCTACACTATCAATACATTTAATAAACTACTAACATCTATCTAAAAATACAATTAAATTAACTAAACTAAATTACAAAAAAAAAAAAATAATAAATTACAAAAAATAAAAAAAAGATTACAAGATATTTAAGCTAATTACACCTATTCTAAGCCCCCTAATAAAATAATAAACCCCCAAAATAAAAAAAATTCCCTGCCCTATTCTAAATTCAACAAATTTCAAAGCTCTTTACCTTACCAGCCCTTAAAAGGGCCTTTTGTGGGGGCATGCCCCAAAGAATTCAGCTCTTTTGCATACAAGAAATACAATACCCCCCCCCCCCCCATTACAACCCACCACCCACATACCCCTATTCTAAACCCACCCAAACCCCCCTTAAAAAAGCCTAACACTACCCCCCTGAAGATCTCCCTACCTTGTCTTCACCACACCGGGCCGAACTCCTGATCCGATCCGGGCGATGTCGTCCTCCAAGCGGCAAAGAAGAATTCTTCCTCCGGCGATGTCATCCTCCAAGCGGCAAAGAAGAATTCTTCCTCCGGCGACGTCTTCCTCCAAGCGGCAGCAAAGTCTTCATTCTTCCGGCGGCATCTTCAATCTTCTTTCTTCGCTCCGCCGCCGCGGAGCATCCATCCCGGCCGACTGCTAAACTTGGAATGAGGTACCTTTAAATGACGTCATCCAAGATGGCGTCCGCCGAATTCCGATTGGCTGATAGGATTCTATCAGCCAATCGGAATTAAGTTAAAAAAATCTGATTGGCTGATTGAATCAGCCAATCAGATTCAAGTTCAATCCGATTGGCTGATCCAATCAGCCAATCAGATTGAGCTCGCATTCTATTGGCTGATCGGAACAGCCAATAGAATGCGAGCTCAATCTGATTGGCTGATTGGATCAGCCAATCGGATTGAACTTGAATCTGATTGGCTGATTCAATCAGCCAATCAGATTTTTTTAACTTAATTCCGATTGGCTGATAGAATCCTATCAGCCAATCGGAATTCGGCGGACGCCATCTTGGATGACGTCATTTAAAGGTACCTCATTCCAAGTTTAGCAGTCGGCCGGGATGGATGCTCCGCGGCGGCGGAGCGAAGAAAGAAGATTGAAGATGCCGCCGGAAGAATGAAGACTTTGCTGCCGCTTGGAGGAAGACGTCGCCGGAGGAAGAATTCTTCTTTGCCGCTTGGAGGATGACATCGCCGGAGGAAGAATTCTTCTTTGCCGCTTGGAGGACGACATCGCCCGGATCGGATCAGGAGTTCGGCCCGGTGTGGTGAAGACAAGGTAGGGAGATCTTCAGGGGGGTAGTGTTAGGCTTTTTTAAGGGGGGTTTGGGTGGGTTTAGAATAGGGGTATGTGGGTGGTGGGTTGTAATGGGGGGGGGGTATTGTATTTCTTGTATGCAAAAGAGCTGAATTCTTTGGGGCATGCCCCACAAAAGGCCCTTTTAAGGGCTGGTAAGGTAAAGAGCTTTGAAATTTGTTGAATTTAGAATAGGGCAGGGAATTTTTTTTATTTTGGGGGTTTATTATTTTATTAGGGGGCTTAGAATAGGTGTAATTAGCTTAAATATCTTGTAATCTTTTTTTTATTTTTTGTAATTTAGTGTTTTTTTTTTTTGTAATTTAGTTTAGTTAATTTAATTGTATTTTTAGATAGATGTTAGTAGTTTATTAAATTTATTGATAGTGTAGGTGTATTTGTAACTTAGGTTAGGATTTATTTTACAGGTAATTGGGTAATTATTTTAACTAGGTAGATATTAAATAGTTAATAACTATTTAATATCTATTATACCTAGTTAAAATAATTAACAATTTACCTGTAAAATAAATATTAACCCTAACATAGCTACAATGTAATTATTAATTATATTGTAGCTATCTTAGGGTTTATTTTATAGGTAAGTATTTAGATTTAAATAGGAATATTTTAGTTTATAAATTAATTAGATTAATTTAATATAAATATAGTTAGGGGTGTTAGTGTTAGATAGAGTTAATATAGTTAATATAAATACTATAGTAACTATATTAACCCTAATATAATTAGGGTTAATATAGTTAATATATATAATGTAATAACTATATTAACTATAATATACTTAGGGTTAATATAGATAATATAGCTGGCGGCGGGGTAGGTAGATTAAATTAGGGGTTAATCATTTTAATAGAGATGGCGGCGGTGTAAGGGGCTTACATTAGGGGTTAATAATATTAATATAGCTGGCGGCGGTATAGGGGGATTAGATTAGGGGTTAATAATTTTTATATAGGTGGCGGCGGTGTAAGGGGTCAGATTAGGGGATAGATAAGGTAGATGGCGGCGGTTTTAGAGGCTCACAGTAGGGGGTTAGTTTATGTAGATGGCGGCGGGGTCCGGGAGCGGCGGTTTAGGGGGTAATAACTTTATTAGGGATTTCGGGGGGGGGGGGGGATCGCGGTTGACAGGGAGATAGACATTGCGCATGCGTTAGGTGTTAGGTTTATTTTAGCAGATCGCGGTTGACAGGGAGATAGACATTGCGCATGCGTTAGGTGTTAGGTTTATTTTCTAGTTAGTTTAGGGAGTTACGGGGCTCCAATAGTCAGCGTAAGGCTTCTTACGGCTGCTTTTTGTGGCGAGGTGAAAATGGAGTAAGTGTTCTCCATTTTCGCCACGTAAGTCCTTACGCTGCATATTGGATACCAAACTGCGCGGGTTTGGTATACCTGCCTATGGCCCAAAAAACTACGGGCGACGGCAGAAATATACGCGCGTAACTTCTAGCTTACGCCGTATATAGGATACCAAATCCGCGCAATTATTGGCGTCGCCGGCTTTTGCGGGCGACGATTTTTATCGGATCGACCCCCAGGAAAGCCCACTGCAAGTGGGAAATAAGACACTGCCCCTCCCCCTTCTTTTGCATATGAAAAGACCCTTTACACAAACAGGAGCAAGCTGGAGAAGGTAGCTGACGGTATTCAAATAAAACTTTGGGGCTTGGTTAGGAGTCTGAAAATCAGAGCAATGTTCTTTAAAAATAAGCAAAATTATACATTTAAAAAAAAACAAAACTTTTTTGGGCTTTATAAATAGATCATCTACAAAACATTTATGCAAAGAAAAAATGAGTGTATAATGGCCTTTTAAATGAGGAAAAAAGATAAACATACTGTAGGGGATAGACAATTACTAATTCCTAACACAACATATACACAGCATGCATATATATATATTGTATAGTACATATATACATATCTATCATATAAAAACACATATACCTTTACTAGAAATGCCTTTTAAGAAATATTACACTTGTATTTCACTCTGCTATCCTGATCTCAATTAGTGTTATCATCTAGCAAGAGTGGAATGTCACATACCAAGAGAGATAGTGCTATTCTTTGCTGTGAGAATATTTGTGGGGTTTTTTGAGAACACTCTTACACCTAGATTACTAGTTTTGTGTTATGAGTCAAATAGCAGTGTTGTGGCCCATAATGCATCTTTTTCCCATTACTTTTTTTAATGGGATTCCCATAGCGCAGGTATTACGAGTTTTGTGATGAGGCTAAAAAGCGAGCGTTACAGCCTAAAATGACAAGATCTGTACCACCATCTAAAGTCAGTAGTTATGAGTGTTACACTACAAAGCTGTAACATAAAACTCATAACTAAAGTGTTAAAAAGTACACTAACACCCATAAACTCCCTATTAACCCCTAAACCGAGGCCCTTCCGCATCGCAAACACCATTTTAAATTAATTAACCACTAATCTGCCGCTCCCGACATTGCAGCCACTAAAAAAATGTATTAACCCCCGACATCGTCACCACTATACTAAAGTTATTAACCCCATAAACCGCCGCCCTCCTGCATCGCAAACACTATTTAAATATTATTAACCCCTAATCTGCCGTCCGCCCACAATGTCCCCGCTATACTAAAGTTATTAAGCCCTAAACCACAAGCCACTATAATAAACCTATTAACCCCTAAACCGAAAGCCCCCCACAACGAAATATACTGAATAAAACAATTAACCCCCAAACCGAAAGCCCCCCACATTGCAATAAACTAATTTAAACTAGTAACCTCTAAACGCCACCCTAACTTTATATTAAAATTACAATTTCCCTAACCTAGGGGACCACTATAAAGAATTAGATACAATTAAAAAAGGCACATTGTTAACTATATGGTTTTGGTATATTTGTTCTACATGGTTGAGATTGATGAAGAACTATATGGATGTTTTCAATTATTAATTACATGTGTACATGCCATTCTTTGTATACTTGTGCACTTCTTATTTTGTATGTTATTTAGATACAACATGTCAGATCTATTGTTTGAGTTGAATATATACTGGCTGTATTATATTTTTGATCTCAATAAAGAAAATTTATAAAAAAAAAATAAATAATATTTTTTTTACAATTTCCCTATCTTAAATTAAATCAAAACTTACCTGTCAAATTAAAAAAACTAAGTTTAAACTAATATAACTATTAAACTAATAATAAACTAACTACCAATTAAATTAAACTAAACTACACATTATAAAAATCCTAACGCTACTCTAACTAATTACAAAAAAAATACTGTTACAAAAAATGAAAAAACGAAATTATCAAAAATAAAAAAGAATTACACCTATTTTAATAGCCCTATAAAAATAAAAAAGCCCACCAAAATAAAAAAAATCTAGCCTACAATAAACTACCAGTGGCCCTTAAAAGGGCCTTTGTGGGGCATTGCCCCAAAGATATCAGCTCTTTTACCTGTAAAAAAAAACACAAAGACCCCCCCAACAGTAACACCCACCACCCAACCAACCCCCCAAAATAAAAAACCTAATTCAAAAAAAGCCTAAGCTACCCATTGCCCTGAAAAGGGCATTTGTATGGGCATTGTCCTTAAAATGGCATTTAGCTCTTTTACTGCCCAGACCCTAAACTAAAAAATAAAACCCACCCAATAAACCCTTTAAAAAGCCTAACACTAACCCCCTGATGATCCACTTACAGTTTTTGAAGTCCCGCTTGAACAATCTTCATCCCCGCAAAGTCTTCATCCAGACGGCCTCTTCAATCTTCATCCCGGACGGCGACGTCCTGATCTAGGTGGCGAGAAGTCTTCATCTAGACGGCCTCTTCAATCTTCATCCAGGCGGCATCTTCTATCTTGATCCCGGAGGCGCAGAGTGGGTGCATCCTGAAGACATCCGGTGCAGAGCATCCTCTTCATATGGTCGCCGCCATACACTGGATCTTCAATGCAAGGGACGCTATTTAAAATGGCGTCCCTTGCATTCATATTGGCTGAAAATTTTGAATCTGCCAATAGGAATTAGGGCTGCTAAAATCCTATTGGCTATTCAAATCAGCCAATAGGATTTAAGCAGCTTTATTGAACGATGAAGATCATTCAAGCAGGACTTCAAAAACTGTAAGTGGATCGTCAGGGGGTTAGTGTTAGGCTTTTTTAAGGGTTTATTTGGTGGGTTTTATTTTTTAGTTTAAGGTCTGGGCAGTAAAAGAGCTAAATGCCATTTTAAGGGCAATGCCCATACAAATGCCCTTTTCAGGGCAATGGGTAGCTTAGGTTTTTTAGATATTTTTTTTTTTATTGTGAGTTTGGGGGGTGGGGGTTTGTAATTTTAATGGGTCTTTGTAAAAAAAAATCACTAAAAGAGCTGATATCTTTAGGGCAATGCCTTACAAAAGGCCCTTATAAGGGCCATTGGTATCTTATTCTAGATTAGGTTTTTTATTTTGGGGTGGTTTTTTTTATTGGTATTTTTTTGTTATTTTGTGTAATGTATGTTTTTAGGGGGTGTTTATTTTTAGCAAAAGAGCTGTTTAACTTAGGGCAATGCCATACAAAAGGCCCTTTTAAGGGCCCTTGGTATTTTTTTTGGGGGGGGGGTTGTATAGTGTTAGGGGGTGTTTGTATTTTTTGTAAAAAAGAGTTGTTTATCTCAGGACAATGCCCTACAAAAGGCCCTTTTAAGGGCCCCCTAAAAGGCCCTTTTAAGGGCCCTTGGTAGTTTAGGGGTGGGGGTTTGTATAGTGTTAGGGGGTGTTTGTATTTTTTTTGGAGCAAAAGAGCTGATTATCTCAGGGCAATGCGCTACAAAAGGCCCTTTTTTAAAAGGGTATTAGAATAGGAATAATCTTTATTTTTTTGGATAATTTCATTTTTTTTGTAATGGTAGGTTTTTTATTTTTTGTAATGATAGTTTTTTTATTTTTTGTAATGTTAGGTTTAAGTGTAAGGTAGCTTAGGTTTTATTTCACATGTAAGTTTGTATTTATTTTAACTAGGTAGTTAGTAAATAGTTAATAACTATTTACTAACTAGTCTACCTAGTTAAAATAAATAAAAATTTACCTGTGAAATAAAAATAAAACCTAAGCTAGCTACAATGTAACTATTAGTTATATTGTAGCAAGATTTTAGGGGTTAATATAGTTTAATTTAGGTTGTTTGCGATGTGGGGGGCTGGCGGTTTAGGGGTTAATAGGTTTATTTAGTTAATAATTGTAAGTTTAATTTAGATCTATTTTAATTATGTTAAAGTTAGGGGGTGTTAGGGTTAGGGTTACATTAGGGTTAGGGGTTAATAGTTTAATTTAGGTTGTTGCGATATGGGTGGCTGGCGGTTTAGGTTTAATAGGTTTATTTAGTGGTAGTGATGTGGGAGGCCAGAGGTTTAGGAGTTATTAGTTTTATTTAGGTGGCGGCAATATTGGGAATGGCGGACTAAGGGTTAATAACTTTAATATAGTTACGGCGATGTTGGGGTGCGGCAGATAAGGGGTTAATAACTTTAGCATAGTGGCAGCGATATCGGGAGCGGCAGATTAGGGGTTAATACCTTTATTTAGGTGGCAGCGATATCGGGGTCAGCAGATTAGGGGTTAATAACTGTAGGTAGGCGTCGGCGATGTCATGGGCAGCAGATTAGGGGTGTTTAGACTCAGGCTTTATGTTAGGGTGTTTAAACTGTCTTTTCTTTTTTTCCCATAGACATCAATGGGGCTGCATTACAGAGTTTTTGTTTCCGCAATTGCAGGTGTTAGACATTTTTTTTGCCGGCTCTCCCCATAGATGTCTATGGGGAAAGCGTGCACGAGCACGTCAAACACAGCGCTTCTTTTGTGTGCAGTATGGAGCTTAAAATCTCCATATCGCAAGCGCAAGCAGTGTTTTTCAAAACTTGTAATGGCAGCGCTATAGGGGGTTAATTAACGCAACTTTTGTTGCGTTCTTTACTTTCCCTATAGCGCTCAAAACTCGTAATCTAGGTGACTGTTAATTAAAATGCCTGCTATATGAAATATATGATTGCCATAGCATTAGACACGCCTGCTAAACTTAGTTTAATTATTAGAATTGCTGAGAGGGAGGCAGAAGAGTTTAGGGCAACATAGTAGAGAGAAGTCTTAGACATTAGCACCTGTGAAATCTGATGCGTGTGTCCCACTGAATGATGATGCTGACTGTAACTGCAATATTCTGCCTGTCTGCCCTTGTACTCTGATATTAATGCCTTATTAGAAACCTGAAGTTAAGCAATGCATTTAAAGTTTAAGAACTGCCTTGCTTTATAAGCTGAATACTGATTTATGTCACTGCAATAAGTTCATAATAAACACTGATATTATTATACTGCATTTTTGTGTGTCTGTTTCCTACCCTTTCTCAGTACTGTTGTGAGACTATGTGGCCAATTTACCAAAGTGCAAGCGGACATGATACAATGTAGCGCATCATGTCCGCCACACACCGATAAATGCAGACAGCATACGCTGTCAGCATTTATCATTGCACAAGCAGTTCTGGTGAGCTGTACAAAAATATGTGTGGCAAACAGGTCAGATGTTAACAAAAACAAAATATGCTCAACACAATGTGCTAAAAAACATTACTCTCCTTGTTAGAATATACAGATGACCGCTGCCCTTCCTCAGTCTCTCCCCAGGGACTGTACAGACAATAGGCAAAACGAAATGGATGGCGCTGGTCTTGATGTGTAGTTAATTTCTAATGATAGATAGAAATGGACTTGATGTGCAAGTTGAATCCGACAAAATAATGTGCAATATACTCACTCCTTTAGTAATGTGAGTTCAGCTTCTAAGGTGTGTCTCTCTCCAAAGGATCAACAGGTAATTTTCAAAGGTGTTATCAGCTGGGCTGGAAAAGGATTAAAACCCCATTTATACAAAGTAGAAAGTTCGGCTTGTCACAGGAAAGAATGATTCCCAATATAAGAGATAAAAAGGTTTATTTTAGCTCTACGCGTTTCAACGCTCAAGCGTCTTTTTCAAGAGCAATAAAAACAAGTGAAAAGGTTTGCATAATACTGTGACATTGTAGCCGGATTTATATACAGTGGTATCGATGTTCCAATTTCCTGTGTATGACAGGAAATTGGACTCACATGAAACATAAACAAAACAATTTAATTAGATGTTTAGGCCCAACCTTATTCTTAACATCGCTAGATCTTTTGTATGTCGCTATATTAAAGTTAAAAACAAATATTTTTGTACTATGGTTCGGCATAAACATGCAAACGATAAAAGATAGCCAATGGCAAAGTTCCTTCAAAATTTCATCCAATGAAAATACAGTGGTTTTTTCTAGTAATGGAATGTTCTCCGTTAGTATGTGACGTTGCATGGGCTCGTTTAGTCACGTGTCGTTTTTAACCAATCAGGAGAAACGTCCTTTTTCGTGACTTTGATCGAATGTACCGATGTGAGAATTTGACTTAACATTCTATAGATAGAAAAATAAGAGAAAGCGGCAGTATCCATTCTGATTGCATATGAAGTAAAATAATAACATTCTATCTGATGTTTCTACAGCTACTTTAAACAGCATTGAAGTCATATCTCGATAATATGAAAACAGTAACAATTTTATAAAATTCTAAACCTTATGAAATCGTGCATTACAGACAAAAAGGGTATTAGGAAATTCTATATCTTTCTTCTGATTGTTATTAACAATTCTAAAAGAAACAATGTTTATTCTGTGCTATTCTATTTTAGTGAAGAATTGGTTTAGTGCAAAAGGGGAAAAATGGGAAAATAAAACCCATTTTTCTTTCGATACTTTATGTCTTATCTTAAAGGGACAGATATAAAATTAGATAGTGAAAGTTGTATTAAATACTATTTTGTGGATGCTATATCCATAATATTTGGATATTATAATTTGTATTTTTCTTAAAGTGAAAACTAAATAAAATTAAAATTAAATTAAAATTAAATTAAATGGTGCGTGTTATATAAGCATAATCATAATGTATAAATCCTAGTGACTAATTTAAGTGATAGACAATTAACATTTGAAAAGTTACTCTATTTACTTAGAGGTTTTCAGGTCCCTAATATTTATGAATTGTTGGTTTAAATAAAAGCTGCTATTCGGATGTCTTTATTTAACCCCCAATGGTTGTAGGTTCTAAGCGTGTGAATCCACCATAATTCTCTCTTGTTTAACTCATGTTCTAAATATCCTCCTCTCCAATGGGTGGATACTTGCTCTATTCCTATCCATGAAATGAAGTAGTTTGTCCTAAATATTGAATCTGACAATTGCACTGTAGTAAATATATAACGTTTTTGGTTTTGCATGTAATGAAATGTTTAATTGTGTAGGTTTTACCTGTTGTGAAGGAAGTGAAGGATTTATGGGTTCTTTTTGTATAATTGCAACCTTTACCTTTTCCACATGTGTAAAAACCCTGTAAATTTGAAATACTTAAGGGTGGTTTGGGAGCCATACCTTTTATTAGGGATGGAGCTAATTTTTGTTTAAAATTGCTGCCTCTTCTGTAGGTGATTTGAGGTTTAGTAGGTATAATTTTACTTAAAAATTCATCATTGTGTAAAATATGGCAATGTTTTTTGATGATATTAGTAATTTGATTGTGCCCTGAGTTAAATGTTGTAATGAATCTGGCAAAAGAAGATTGTTTATTTGTAGTAATTTTTTGTTTGGCCAAAATAGAATTACGATCCAAACTTTTAACTAATTGTCTATCTGCTTCAAGATTACTTGAAGGATAACCTTTTTTCCAAAAATCTCTTCTTAAGTATTAGTGATTGCTCCTCGTAATCTTCTATTCTGTCACAATTTCTCCTAATACATTGGAATTGTCCTCTAGGAATTGCTTTTAACCATGACGGATGGTGTTGACTGTCATGTTGAATGTATGTGTTTGCATCACACTCCTTAAAGTGTGTTTTGGTATGTATACATCCATCAATGGTTATGATAGACAAATCTAGAAAAGTTGCTTTGGTGTTATGTAGTTCTGGGGTCAATATGATGTTCATATCGTTCTTATTTAGATTGTTAACAAATTGCTGACAATTTTCTATATTTCCCCTCCAAATACAGAGGACATCATCGATGTATCTCCGCCATGTCACCAGGCTCGCCCCGGCTACGTCATTGGACCACACGTGAAGATGTTCAAAGTGGTCCATATAAATATTGGCGTAGCTGGGGGCGAACCTGGTGCCCATGGCGGTACCACAAATTTGTAGATATTGTTGGTCATTGAACCAGAAAAAATTATGCGTTAACATGAAATTTATAGCTGCAAGAATAAAGTCTAACATTTTTTCTGATAAATTACAAGAACTACTAACATTAGCTCTAGATAGAGAGGTTATCAGTGAACAAGAATATGATTTCCTGTTTAAAACCCATTCTAAAACTCCAATTTTGTATTTTTTACCAAAATTACACAAAGACCCCCTGCAACCCCCAGGTCGCCCTATCATTAGTGGCATTGATTCATTAACTTCAAATTTATCTGCATTTATTGATTATTTTTTACAACCCTATGCACAAAATTCCAAATCGTATTTAAAGGACACCACTAGTGTACTTAATATCATTAATCAATTAAAATGGGAACCTGATTATCTGTGGGCCACCATGGACGTTACATCATTATATTCTATAATTGACCATCAAAAAGGCTTAACGGCTATTAGATGGAAATTAACACAAGATCCTAATTTATCAGGAAAAATGTTAGACTTTATTCTTGCAGCTATAAATTTCATGTTAACGCATAATTTTTTTCTGGTTCAATGACCAACAATATCTACAAATTTGTGGTACCGCCATGGGCACCAGGTTCGCCCCCAGCTACGCCAATATTTATATGGACCACTTTGAACATCTTCACGTGTGGTCCAATGATGTAGCCGGGGCGAGCCTGGTGACATGGCGGAGATACATCGATGATGTCCTCTGTATTTGGAGGGGAAATATAGAAAATTGTCAGCAATTTGTTAACAATCTAAATAAGAATGATATGAACATCATATTGACCCCACAACTACATAACACCAAAGCAACTTTTCTAGATTTGTCTATCATAACCATTGATGGATGTATACATACCAAAACACACTTTAAGGAGTGTGATGCAAACACATACATTCAACATGACAGTCAACACCATCCGTCATGGTTAAAAGCAATTCCTAGAGGACAATTCCAACGTATTAGGAGAAATTGTGACAGAATAGAAGATTACGAGGAGCAATCACTAATACTTAAGAAGAGATTTTTGGAAAAAGGTTATCCTTCAAGTAATCTTGAAGCAGATAGACAATTAGTTAAAAAAGTTTGGATCGTAAAGATAGCCTTATGAAAACCAAAGCAGCTACATTGGCACTGACATTGAGAGAGGCGCAAATTAGAATGATCAACAGAGATTATATTACCCCCAGCAGAAGGGCGAAATGGAGCCCCCATAGCCCAAATAGATGTGCGAAGTGTCAATTTCCAGACCCCTCCTTGATTCACTATTTCTATGAATGCCCGGGAGTTAGAAGGTTTTGGGGATATTTACAATATTGGCTTAAAATTAAATTGTCCATTGACATCTCTTATAATCCCACCAACATATACTTATTCACGTGGACTGGGGTTGTAAGTGGAAAGCAACCTTTACTGACACTCTGCACATTAGTTGCGAGACAGTGCATATTAACCTTATGGTGCTCACATTCCTCCCCGACAATGACACAATTTAAGAGGGCCCTATTTAAACAACTGTTTATTGAGAGGCAGGACGTGTTCTGGGACACCAAACTTAGATTGAGGCCTTTTCTGAAGAAATGGAGATGCCTGATTGAGAGACTGCCCACTGGGCAACAAAAACAGATACTGGCACCTTATGCTCAGCATGAGATTGTACTGGAGGGCATCCTGAGGGGAGACTGGCCGGCCTTGTCTCCTGTGGAACCTGCTCATGCCAGGGTTGACGATTCTGAACTAATCCTGATTGAATCCTTCTTTTGATCCCTTGCCCTTTATTACTTCCTTGACTCACTCACCCACCTCACCCCCCTCATCTCCCCCTCTAATCGCCCTTTTTTTTTTTTTTTTTTTTTCTCCCCCCCTCCCAGACATACATTCATCTACTTAGGCTACTACAATGAAAGACCCAAGAGTAGCTTTGGAAATATATAACTTGTGCGGCAAAAGTGGTTTTTGTAAGTTAGATAAGTTTAGGGTATTGTTAGACTAGTTCATATGGTTTATTATAAAAATTGAAAAATGTTATTGAGAGATACGTGCAAACCAACTACACAGAAAGAGACTTTGTTCTTTACACTCATTGTGTTCATCGGATGGCACCATGGTCAGCCTTCATATAAACGTCAACTACATATGGACTACTGCAATGATTATTATCTAATGTTGCCTTTCTTCAATTGATAAATATGTATGAGATGCACTCACTGTATGATTAATCATTGGCTGTACTTATGGATTGCCTGACAATTTGTTGTATTCTCAATAATAAAAAAAACGAATTTAAAAAAAAAATAAAAAAAAATTTTGGATCGTAATTCTATTTTGGCCAAACAAAAAATTACTACAAATAAACAATCTTCTTTTGCCAGATTCATTACAACATTTAACTCAGGGCACAATCAAATTACTAATATCATCAAAAAACATTGCCATATTTTACACAATGATGAATTTTTAAGTAAAATTATACCTACTAAACCTCAAATCACCTACAGAAGAGGCAGCAATTTTAAACAAAAATTAGCTCCATCCCTAATAAAAGGTATGGCTCCCAAACCACCCTTAAGTATTTCAAATTTACAGGGTTTTTACACATGTGGAAAAGGTAAAGGTTGCAATTATACAAAAAGAACCCATAAATCCTTCACTTCCTTCACAACAGGTAAAACCTACACAATTAAACATTTCATTACATGCAAAACCAAAAACGTTATATATTTACTACAGTGCAATTGTCAGATTCAATATTTAGGACAAACTACTAGATTTCTTAAGACCCGCATTTTAGAACATCTTAACAAAATAGATAAGAAACATGAGGACCATGGTCTTCCTTTACATTGTAATACTTGTCCCCAATTTGATTTTAGCAAATTTTCATGGATAGGAATAGAGCAAGTATCCACCCATTGGAGAGGAGGATATTTAGAACATGAGTTAAACAAGAGAGAATTATGGTGGATTCACACGCCTACAACCATTGGGGGTTAAATAAAGACATCCGAATAGCAGCTTTTATTTAAACCAACAATTCATAAATATTAGGGACCTGAAAACCTCTAAGTAAATAGAGTAACTTTTCAAATGTTAATTGTCTATCACTTAAATTAGTCACTAGGATTTATACATTATGATTATGCTTATATAACACGCACCATTTAATTTAATTTTAATTTAATTTTAATTTTATTTAGTTTTCACTTTAAGAAAAATACAAATTATAATATCCAAATATTATGGATATAGCATCCACAAAATAGTATTTAATACAACTTTCACTATCTAATTTTATATCTGTCCCTTTAAGATAAGACATAAAGTATCGAAAGAAAAATGGGTTTTATTTTCCCATTTTTCCCCTTTTGCACTAAACCAATTCTTCACTAAAATAGAATAGCACAGAATAAACATTGTTTCTTTTAGAATTGTTAATAACAATCAGAAGAAAGATATAGAATTTCCTAATACCCTTTTTGTCTGTAATGCACGATTTCATAAGGTTTAGAATTTTATAAAATTGTTACTGTTTTCATATTATCGAGATATGACTTCAATGCTGTTTAAAGTAGCTGTAGAAACATCAGATAGAATGTTATTATTTTACTTCATATGCGATCAGAATGGATACTGCCGCTTTCTCATATTTTTCTATCTATAGAATGTTAAGTCAAATTCTCACATCGGTACATTCGATCAAAGTCACGAAAAAGGACGTTTCTCCTGATTGGTTAAAAACGACACGTGACTAAACGAGCCCATGCAACGTCACATACTAACGGAGAACATTCCATTACTATCGGATTGGCTAGAAAAAACCATGTGACTTTATGGCGGACTTGAAAGGGACCCAAAACAAAAGGAATACTCGAATGGGAACTTAACGTAGCACTGTATTTTCATTGGATGAAATTTTGAAGGAACTTTGCCATTGGCTATCTTTTATCGTTTGCATGTTTATGCCGAACCATAGTACAAAAATATTTGTTTTTAACTTTAATATAGCGACATACAAAAGATCTAGCGATGTTAAGAATAAGGTTGGGCCTAAACATCTAATTAAATTGTTTTGTTTATGTTTCATGTGAGTCCAATTTCCTGTCATACACAGGAAATTGGAACATCGATACCACTGTATATAAATCCGGCTACAATGTCACAGTATTATGCAAACCTTTTCACTTGTTTTTATTGCTCTTGAAAAAGACGCTTGAGCGTTGAAGCGCGTAGAGCTAAAATAAACCTTTTTATCTCTTATATTGGGAATCATTCTTTCCTGTGACAAGCCGGACTTTCTACTTTGTATAAATGGGGTTTTAATCCTTTTCCAGCCCAGCTGATAACACCTTTGAAAATTACCTGTTGATCCTTTGGAGATAGAGACACACCTTAGAAGCTGAACTCACATTACTAAAGGAGTGAGTATATTGCACATTATTTTGTCGGATTCAACTTGCACATCAAGTCCATTTCTATCTATCATTAGAAATTAACTACACATCAAGACCAGCGCCATCCATTTCGTTTTGCCTAGTTCTGGTGAGCTGCTTGTGCAATGCCGCCCCCTGCAGATTCATCAGCCCAATCGTATAGGATCGGGCAGATTGAAGACCGCAGCCACAGAGGCAGCGGATAAGTTATGGAGCAGCGGCTTCATAACTATTGTTTGGGGCGAGCCTGAAAGCTCGCACAGAAACAGGGGCATCAAGCTCCATTTGGAGCTTGATAATTCGGCCCCCTAGTGTGCAATTGCCCCAGCGCCAGGGCGTAACACATACCCATGAGCCTTTTCAAATGGTCTATCCCTGATGTGATCTGAAACTGCAAATCCCTGTTTTATATTGTTTTTTTGTTTGTTTGGTTCTTGGACATAAAACCCAACATTTTTCTTTCAGAATTCAGATAGCACATATAATTTTTAAAAACGTTTCAATTTACTTCTTTTATAAAATTTGCTTCATAGAAGTGCATTGGAAAGTTGTTTAAATTGTATGTTCTATCTGAATCATGAAAGAAAAATGTTGGGTTTTATATCATGTGAATGATTAAAGGGACATCAAGCACAAATTTGAATTTGCTATGAAATGTTTAATAATACAGAACTAAAATAGCAATCCACTTCATTATTTATGTTGCCTGAATTCCCTGTAATATTTTCACTCTTCCCAGAGATGCTGTAGTACATTCTGTGGAATGCAGAACCTGAATGCTGATTGGTTGACATGTGCAGAGTATTTATGTCTGTCCCTAATTGGCCAGAGCAAAAAAAAGGAAGATAAACAACATTCAATAGTCTTTTTAAGGGAGGTGTCCTGCAAAATTATTTTAAAAGATTTATAGTGCTTGCAGATTGGTTTTCCAATGAAGTAAATCATTTCCAATGCATAAATAAGTCTTGATTTGAATGTGTCTTTAAGCTTGATGAAAGAGCTGATTCATCCAAGAAGTGTGTAGTTGGGGCGGTTTATTTTGCATTATTAGGTCCATAAAACGCATTTCCCATCAGTCTTTGCCTCCCACCCATCCAGTCATGAGCACTGGATGCCATGAAATGCCAAGCAACAAAGAGAAGTTAGCAAATATCTGATTAACCTTTTTTTTCTGAGAAGCAATTGCTTTGTGATGGTTTGCACAGTCTGGAGTTTGTTTGGTTTACCAGGCAGTGCCATTTATATATTGTCATCTCTATGCATTTTTATGCATTTTTTTTAAATTTTCTTTGTACTGCCTTAGATTTGAGTGGATTTTCTTGTCTTAAATTTTAAATCTATTTAACATAACTTAGCTAGGTTTTGTACCTTCTTTTCCTAAGTTACGATTTGAACTATGCGTACATGTAAAATGATATCCCTCTATATAAATCACATGCTAAAAATAGAACAACCAAATGGAGGGGGCGCTAAAGATGTAAGGATAAATCAGTGCACAAATAAATCACTATGCATGGGTAATACAGAGCAATTCATACATCACAAGGACCAAACAAATATAAAAAAACCTTTAAATCCTTGAATAAAGGATAACACAGAGATCAAAGTCTTTCTTAGAAATGTATGACCGGATGACCGGAGAAGATGGAATATACAATGTTCTTGTGTGGGCTGCCTCCTCCTCACCGACTGGTCCGGGTATAGCTGAAAAAGTACAAGAAAACAGAGGGGCGCCTCATGTGTGGTATAATCAGATGGTATGGTACAAAACAAACAGAATGGAGCCAAATGAGTACTCACATACTCTTGAAGCACACCTATGTGCTGGTAGAGACAAGCTGCAATTTCAGATAGGTGTGACAGCTCACCCTCCAGGCAAAACTGTGTATATACTCCTGTAGCACACCTATGTGCTGGTAGAGGCAGGCTGTAATTTTGAGACAGGTGTAACAGCTCACCCTAGATGTAGATTCTTAGTTGTGCAGGGGTGTAAGTCCCAGTGAGCAATCAGCAAAGGCAGAAGGTAGGAAGAGAAATCCACTCAGAGTGCATTTAAAATAAAATATAGCTATTTATTAAAAACAAAGTTAAAAAAACAACACAGCAGTTGTTTATGATAAGTGGATGTAAGGGTTCACAGTGGCACCCCACAAATGCAACGCGTTTCTCGGTTTGAACCGTTTCATCAGGCATATATTCATTCATCATCCTACCTCTGCCTTAAATACCAAACTAACAGTTATTCACCTCCTTACAAAGGGGTGTGTTTGCTATTTGATACCTAACACCTGTCTGATGACATCAGATCTTCTAATTGCAACAGTTTTTCACATAGAATAAAAACCACATTATAGCAATAACATGCACATGCAAAGTATTTTAGTAGTAGTATCCTATACTAAACAATAATTAGATATTCAAGTCAAACACTATATGTTTTCATTTATTTATATAAAAAAAAATTGGTATTAACCCACAGTGATCAAAGGGTTGTTCGATCTATTCAATATTTAAAATTCAAAATATATATTGGGAATGTTAACTTATATCTAAAGTCTAAAACTGAGCCAGATTTAAACGTATTGTTAGTATGAGGAACGACCTACTGTGCGTTAAACCCATATTCAGAAAGAGAATAAATAGTAAAACGTGGGCGTGTATGTTTACAAATGCTGTGTAGAAACAGCTGATAGACTAACGTGAGTGTGTCTACAGGGGGTGTGTTAAGGCAGCCAATGAGCTGACATTAGTAAATATAGTAAATAGTAAAAGGTGGGCGTGTATGTTTACGAGTGTTGTGTGGGAACAGCCAATGGGCTTATGTGAGTATATCTAAGGGGGTGTGTTAAGGCAGCCAATGAGCTGACATAAGTGGGAATGTATACCCTAGATGCTGTGTAGGTTAAACCTCTTTGTAACGGACCAAGTTACATGTATCTAGCAACAACGGATACATAAATGTAATATCCGTGGTGAAGTACATGTATATCAAACATTTAGTGAAAAACCCAGTAGTATATTTTAAAGACACGCAAATCAGTGAGAGAATGAGAATATCGATATTCAATGCTATATACTGGGTTGTTATTATCTAAAGTGAGAGTGAATAAAAAGTGATAACTATGTGTATAATAGAATATAATCAAATAAAAATAAGACTGGCCTTTTTTTAAAAACAAAAGAGTAAGAAACAAAAGACGCCCTATTTGGAGATGTGCAACTCCAAGGAGAGAATATCAAAAAATTAAAATAAAAAATCCATAGAGGACCACGAATGATCAAATAAAATAAACAAATAATATAAATATATCTAACAGCAGATTGACCAAAAAAGAAAAAATATAATATATCCAATATATCCAATATATATCAATATAAACCCTAAAATATCCTACCATGACAAGACATAAAATGGACAACTAAGCTAAAATCACAAATGATTGAGGTATCCTAGATTTCAAACCCTAACGAAACAAGCGGTTAACTACCACCTAGACTAATGCTAAAAATAGCAACACTGTACACAAATTAAAAATTTAGAAAAAACAAAATTCTGAAGAAAAACAATAACAAAAAACGAGAAAATCTACAAAGAATAAAATATAATATACAAACAATAAATAAAATTGTAGAGTGGAAAAATCATCACACTTTTCCATAAACTCCATAACTGCAGGCTTTAAACTAATTATCAGATGATTATTCTTACATAGATATTATAAATTCTACATGGGCAGAGTAAATGGGAAGTATAATGTATAACAATATTGCATGTATAATACTGGAATGTTGTGCCCCAGGGGCGTAACTACCATTGGTACAGCAGGTGCAGTGGCACCAGGGCAAAGAGCTGGAGGGGACCCATAACAGCCAGCCTATATACATGCTTGTATGCAGAATGTCTACAGTCCTAATGCAGGGAAGCTTTTTATCAGTAGCAGGTCCATCTATATTTCCTCAAAATCATTATACAGAGCAGAATGTATTTTATTACTTTTGCTATTTACCGTTGCCTTTGGGATACCCCCCAAAAAAATCTTGCACCAGGGCCCTCTGTTGAGTAGGTCCGCTAGTGTTGTGCCCTAGCAAAACCATGTAATGCAAAACTGCACATGTACTACAGAATAATATAAATGTGCAGTAATATAACATATAGTTATATAGCAGACATAGTATGGTTAAAGTACCACTAAACACAGTAGAATACATAATCAGTGAAGGCATACTAAAATGGCAATGCAAAAGAACGTAGTTTGAATTTCAAATAAATAGTAGATTTCTTTATGACAAATTTTTAAGTTAGTTCTATTTTCCCTCCAACTGCATCATGTGACAGCCATCAGCCAATCACAACATGCATACATGTATATTCTGTGAATCTTGCACATACTCAGTAGAAGCTGGTGCCTCAGAAAGTGTTCATATAAAAAGATTGTGCACATTTAGATAATGGAAATCAATTGGAAATTTTTTTAAAATTGTGTGCTCTAGGACTTCTGGTGGGCTGGCCTAAGAGTTAGCAGCAAAGACAAAGAGCTCCGTGCTCTGACAATACTAATGTAGGCTATATACAGCCTGGAATCCACAATTTGTAACTAGCACGGGAGCATTTAGTGGATCTCATATCCAGCGATCTTTTCCTTGGCAGATTCTGCTGCCCGGAGTGGGGGATTCTACTTTTATCAGACCTCCATAGAGATCGGGTAGGCATGACACCGCTCCACCACCGGAAGGCCGCAAGGAACATTGGCCTTAGGAGAGCGCAACCGGGGCAGAAGTGAAGGATCTCCCCAGCCCTGAGAGGAGCAGATTGCTACCCTGTGGCCGCGAACAGACAGACCGCTTGCAAAGGAGGGTAAAGAACACCTGGTAGGAGGAAGGTACTCTGGCGGCACGCAGACACGGGAGATTCCCGTTATCGATCCCAGGATCCCGAAATCCCCTTTTGGCTCTTCCCGGGGTGGCATAGTAAGGAGTCACTGAGGAGATCGCAGAAGACGGAGAATACCCCGGGCCCTGCACTTACCACGCGCGCAGAGAAATCTCCTTTGGCGCGAAAACCGGCGCCATCTTTAATAACGGCCGAGCGGGGACAAGGAGACAAGTGCGATGGGTAAGAGCTGACTGAGAGACACAGTGCTGGGCACCGGGAGACAGAGGGACGCTTAGGCTCACACACTGTTAACGGACCAACCGGTCCTCTTAAAGACGCTCTTTTTCCCCCCATGCCCCTACACAACGGCAGTGAGAGCGGAACGCTGCCTGGGGTTTAAGCCATATTTGTCTCTATACCTTCTACACCCGGGATAACTCCTGTGACATTGGCCACTACTATACAGCCCTACTTTGATACAAGCCCTAAAGATTGCTGCGTCCCCCCTGGTGGGGCCCCTGGGATCAAAAGCCACATAACAAGTCACAGCATATCACGTGGCAGTTAGACTCTGGACTGATCTTGCTTACATCTCTCAGAGCCCTATGACACACTGGGCTGTACAGTGTTATAGCAGACACACAGGGACATTGGGATCCACCAAAGCTACTGACTTTTAACTGGAGCAACTGGAGGCATACCTTACAGGCACAGGGCCACTCATACATAGGGCCGGGAAGCCCACGCAGCATCACCTTAACCACTGAGACAGCCTTACCTACTTAGAGCAGCTGCTGTGCACTACCCGGTGTACGGTGATAAGGATACATTGTGGTTGAACTTTTGCCTTATTAAAGGACACCTAATTTGATGTGAAAGAAACTGTATGAATGAGACAGGAGTGAGTGGTTATATCTGAGAAAAGTACTTATATGTGGCACCTTGAGCGCAGGCTATAACCTACATCCAGAGAGTGAGTGACAGTTGAAAGTTACTCTTTGTAATCTGTTTATTTTTCATCAGGCTGAAACTGTGTTTGTTACATGCTGTAAGGTGATATTGCATTTCTCCACTAGAATCTCTTTTATAGCCTGCAATCCTTAGATTGCTGAACTCAGCAAACGCATTTTCCTGCAACAAATTTACTGTATGGTATAGCTGGGTTTATATTATCTATACTGTGTTTGGATTCACTGTGTTATTCTATCTTCACTTGTGTTACACCCATCTCTTTTTCTTTCTTTTTTTTTAACTGCTTTATGGGTACATGGAGAAATTTTTAACTAATCACACAATGTCAAGCCGCAATAAAAACAGTGAGCGAAGAAACAGGGCAGGCACTGAACAGGCCTCTCAAAGTTCCATTGTAGACCCCTTTCAGGAAACCAGTCAGATAGATGCCCACCCTATTGTAAAACAGATTTCAATGCTGTTCATGCCTAAAATTGATAACTTACAAAGAGGGGTTGACACACTCACTGACGATGTCAAGCAATTCTCAACCAGAGTAGCTGAAGCTGAGGGTAGAATCTCTGACTTGGAAGATAGCAATGTAGCTAATGTCAACAAAATTAGGAATCTCGAAAGGCAAGCTCTAACTTTACAACTAAAAGTAGACGATCTGGAAAACAGATCGCGATACGCAATAATGTGCGTCTCTTGGGCCTGCCAGAAACGGTTAAACCGGGTGACATACTGCAATTTGTAGAAAAAATACTGCCTTCTTTACTAAACATCCCACTTAGAGATCTAGATGGAGGAGTGGAGAGAGCGCATAGGGTAGGAGTAGAGAAGCTAGGCGCAGATAGATCACAGCCCCGACCTATTATGATCAAATTTCTGCATTTTCAGACAAAAACAACCATCATGAGAGCATATAGAAAGCTAGAACATCTGACTTTTGAGAATGCACGTCTGCTACTATTTCAAGACTTTTCTGCAGATCTCACGCGCAGGCGTAGAGAATTCTCGCCCATTTGCTCTAGATTGCACAGGGAGGGTAGACAAGCCTATCTTTTATACCCTGCTAGGTTAAAAATCATCACTTCTAGAGGTCCAAGATTCTTCGACAATCCCATAGAAGCTCAGGAATTTGTGGAGAAGGGAGGGTCCCCTGTGCATAGGTCAGAGAGCAAGATGGGGGGGAACTAGGCTGAAGGGAATAAATAGATGTGTACCTATCACACAACATTCTGGTCAGGTAACTAAATTTATTTTTCATGATGGCTCAGAGTCTATCTAACAAGAAACGACCCGAGATATCATGTACAAGTTACGTTTTGAGGTTAGTTGTCCTTGTTGGGACGTTTTTATTGGGGGGGAAATGTCAATGCCACACAATTCAGCTGAAAGATACGGGTGAGACCTATGAGTCAAATGGCTATGTTAGATCATTAACTGATTTTCAGGGAACAGACCCTAAGGGGCCATATCCCTCTCTAGGGAAATCTACAAGTTGTTTTTTTTTTTATTGTTTGTTTATAGGCTGTTTGAAGTTTAGAATTTTGTTAACTCTGTCTATGTTGTTCTACCCACATGTTCACCTGATAATAACATGGGCCGAAAGCCTAGATTCTCTTGTTTACTATGTAGAACAAAAGTTGATTGTTACTATGCAAGCTCGAGACTTTAAGAGATCAGGTTCTCTATACGAGAGGCTTGTGAAAATGTTCTTAAAATGTCTGAAGGGTCTGAGTTTTTTTAATATGCATAAAATACCTTTCCTGCAAAGCCAAATAGGTATATTGAATGTTGGGATAACAAACCCTTTTTTCTTTACCATAGAGCAGCTCTTGGAAAAAGCGAAGCTGGCTACTCACGGGGGCCTGGCGGTGGCTCGTCGCATAGGGAGGCTGAACCGGAAGCCTGTACGGTGCGGTGAGAGGGTTTGTTTTTTTTCTTCTTTCTTTCTCTCTCTCTCTCTCTCTCTCTCTCTCTCCCCTTTTCCCTCTCCTGTCCCTCCTCTCTCTCCTCCCTCTTCCAATTCTTTGATTGCTTTCTTGTATGTACTGACAACCTACACTCATACTCACACCATGCTTATGGGTTCTAATTGGTTAATTGACATTTAATCTCTACTCATGGAACGTTGGAGGTATTCACTCCCCAATAAAGAGGAAAACTATTCTTACTCACCTTAGAAAAAAGAAAGCAGAGATCGCGTTCCTTCAGGAAACGCATCTCCTAGATTTAGAACATGAGAAACTGAAGTCGGATTGGGTGGGGAGGGTTGAATATGCCTCCTATAGCTCGGCCAGTAGGGGAGTGGCAATACTTTTGGGGAAGAGGCTGGAATACGAAATTAGGGAGGTACTTAAAGACCCAGAGGGCAGATACATATTGGTACAAATTTGCCTTGCAGGGAAAGTTTACACTTTATGCAATATCTACGCCCCTAACCAAAGGGATAGAGCATTCTGGAACACTATGGTTGCAGTCATTACCCCCTATCTGGGTACACACATAATCCTGGGAGGGGACTTCAATCTCACACCCAACTCTCATTGCGATAGGCTAAGAGTGCCACAGGGGGGGAAAATTGGTAAATCAGCCAGAACTTCGGAGAAATACGAAAAAGACATCTTTGCGCTCTTGGGCAGCTCCCTGGATGTGGTAGACATTTGGAGACAGCTGAACCCTGACGGGAAAGATTACACGTGTGCGTCGCGCGCGTCTCCCACTTTGTCTCGTATAGACCTCTTTTTGGTCACAAACTCCTTACTCACACACATTATTGACACCAAAATTGGCGATGTGGTGGTCTCGGACCACGCGCCCATTGCACTCTTCCTTAATAAGAATCCACCAATCTCTAACAGACGTACACTAAGATTTCCAAAACATCTCCTTCATTCACAGGAATTCCAAAATTACCTGGTTCATTCCTGGGATGACTATCAGGCAACTAATGCACAACACACGGACTCCCCAGAGCTGTTTTGGACAGCGGCTAAGGCTGTCCTGTCGGGTAACATTATCGCATTCCTGGCTCGCAGGAAAAAACAATGTACAGAGAGACTCGAGAGACTCAGGGAAAGCCTAACGGAGACCTATCGTGTTTACTGTTTGGCACCCTCCAGCCCTAACTATGGCAAATATATAACCGCAAAGAGGGAATATGATGCGCTACTTGCCAGTCAGGCCTCACAGGCACTGTTACGATCTAGAGGTAAATACTATAGGTTTGGGGACAAGTCCGGGAAGCTTATGGCATCCTTGGTAAATATCAACACTACCTCTAAGCATGTGGCGGCACTGAAAGCTCAGGGTAAAATTGTAAAGGATGCAGAGTCAATCGCAGAGGCATTTGCGGAATATTATTCCGCTTTATACTCCAGCGAACAAGCTACTGGAGTGGCGAGGAGAGATGAATTCTGGAAAGGTGTCAACATTCCACAGATCTCAGACTCCCAATTAGAGAAACTGAATGCTCACATAGGTGAGGAAGAGATTCAGAGGACGATAATGTCGATGTCATTGGGCAAAGCTCCAGGCCCTGATGGGCTACCGGTGGAATTCTACCGACTGCTTAAAGCACAAGTATCTCCGGCTTTAGCGGCTCTATACGCCACTTACTTTGACGGGGAAAGAGCACCAGCCCCCGATTTCTCCGCAGCATATATTACCTTAATTCCAAAGGCCGGAAAGGATGGTCTACTGCCTGAGTCGTACCGTCCAATCTCATTGCTAAACTCGGACTACAAGATATTGACCAAGCTGCTGGCGGAGAGGCTTAAGTTCATCCTGCCTGATATTATTCATGGGGATCAAACGGGATTCATGTATGCGAGGTCCTCAGTGGTTAATGTTCGTAGAGTCCTACAGGTTATACATCACTACTGGACCAAAAAACATGACGACTCCGTAAAGAATGGGGAGGATGCCTTCCTGCTATCTCTTGACGCAGAGAAGGCCTTTGACCGGGTAGAATGGGACCATCTCTTCCACACCATGACCAAGGCAGCTTTCTCTGGCCCGTTTCTTGAGTTTATCAAAAATCTGTATCACGCTCCATATGCCAACATTCTTGTTAATAATACATTCTCCACCAACATTCATCTACATAGAGGAACACGACAGGGCTGTCCCCTGTCGCCTCTTCTTTTTAACATAGCCTTGGAGCCACTGGCAATCAGATTGCGGCATGCCTTTCCCGGCATTGACGCGGTGGGTCATCCGCAACACCTGGCGTTGTACGCGGACGATATGCTCTTGTTCGTCCAAGACCCCCAAACTAACATACCACCTATACTCGAGATCCTCACTGAGTTTGGCCTGTTCTCAGGCTATAAAGTGAATATGCAGAAGTCAGAGATCTTATGGTTACACAGAAAGACCTGTAGGGATGGAGAGTTCCCGTTCACTGTAGCCAAGCATGACATCACATACCTTGGTGTTAGGATCTCTGCCAATCCTAACAAACTCTATGCTAACAACTTGACACCTATTTGCTCAAAACTACAGGCTCAGATGAATAGCTGGAGATCTCTGCCCCTCTCGTTATCAGGCAGGGTGAGCCTGCTCAAAATGGTAGTGCTGCCTCGTCTTCTCTATCCTCTTTTAATGTTACCCATGCTTCTAAACAAAACTGACGTCAAAAGGTTGAATGCGGCAGCGACCCGTTTCATATGGAAAGGGGGGGAAGCCACGCATCTTCAGAGAAAAGCTAAGTATGCATTTCCTTAATGGGGGTCTGGCTTTGCCAGACTTTAAGTTGTATAACTGGGCAGCCTTGATACGCTTGGTGCTTGACTGGCAGGTGGGCACTCATCACTTCTGTCAACCCGCTTTGGAACAGGCAGTTCTGGGGAATGTCTCCCTGGCATACCTGCCACACATTACAAATATGAAATCGGTGAAGGCCCTGGGCCTCAATATGCTTTTTACAGACCCCTTAAAAGCACCAGGCTCACAAATTTCTGAAGAGATCATGCCATGCCTCAAATTACTTACCCTTTGTTAAAAACCCTGACTTTCCGGCTGGGTCAGAAACGCAACCTTTCCTGATATGGGAACAAAGAGGGCTGAGATCCCTTAAACAATTTCTGGACCCTCTGTCAAAAGAGGTCAAAACCTTTGGGACCTTACAACGGGAATTTGGCCTGCCAAGGACACACTTCTTTGCCTTCCTACAGGCGCGGCATTATACCACTGCCTTAATAAGAGACACATCTGAATTCTGGGAGGGTTCTCCCTTCCAGGTGACTCAGGCGCTGTACCAGATGGGGAGATTCTCTCTATCCGAAATTTACCAATCACTCATACATAAACATTCGGAGGGAGTGCGAGAAAAGCTTCGGACGGGTTGGTCCAGAGAGGGAGTTAGTGAAGTTTCGTGGGAGGATATTCGAACAGGGCTGGAGAGAACTAAGTTAGCCACTTTGTCGGCCGGGTTCAGGGAAACTCAGGTTCGCTTTCTTCACAGAGCGTACCTCACTCCGAGATATCTGGCTAAATAGGTGCCAATGCACCCTAACGTGTGTGCAAAGTGCTCAATGGAAGCCCCTACCCTTTTACACTATGGCCTAGATTTGGAGTTCGGCGTTAGCCGTGAAAACCAGCGTTAGAGGCTCCTAACGCTGGTTTCTTACGCACTCCGGTATTTAGAGTTTATTTACCGCGACTCAAAATACACCTAACGCTCACCTTTCTACCGCCACCTCAGACCCAGTAGTAAACATATACCGACAAAAACAACATCCACGAATCACAAAACAAATATTACACAAAGTACACTTACACTCATACAAACACTACACTATCTTTATTTTTCATATTTATTTTGTTTTCGGTAAAATACAAAGGATTAAAGTTGCGAGATCTCGGGTGTTTGAAAAAAATCCACAAAAATCCATTTTCCCATTGACTTACATGGACATACGGGAAAAGACCCTCATATACCTACATCTAACTAATAACATTATCACAAACATACACTCATCGATGCATACAAACAATATACACCACATGACATACACAAAATATTTATTTATTACAAAAAGAACACGATTTAGTGACTTTTTCACACAAGCTCATGACGTCACTCACTTTACGAGGAAAACCAGTCTTAGAAAAAAAAATTAGAAATCTTTAGAGCCTCCATTGACTTCTATTGGGAAGACGTGCTCGTGCACGCGAAACCCTCATTTCCCTAACGCACGCAAATAGCGTAGACTGAAAAACTCCAAATACCAGCGCTAGAAAATACATGATTTCATGCGTTAGACACAGCTATGATAAATAGATCAAGAAATGACTATTTCCCTATGGTGGACTTATGGTTTTTAATTATTAAATATTCACAACACCATAAATTTGTTTCACACTTTTAGATTACATCAACTACAAATCCACATCACTAGTAACACATTATTATTTCAATAAAATTACATTTAAAATTAAAATAAAATTCAATACACATTTCTGGATTCACAAACACTACACAATGGGAAACACCTCTCATTTACCTTTATTATTGCATTTCAGTTATTCAACTCATATGCTTGCAGCAACTGCATATTTACATAGGCTTAACACATAATCACTCATAGATGCACATATATTACTTTTAACATTCACTCATACATGTGCATTCAAATGATGGTGGACAAACACATTACATTCTCTACAGGAATCACAAAACACAACATATGGATTTGACGGTACTTGTAACATCATTATTCCATCACAATAAACCATTAGGAATTACCTACAAAAAATACATCATTACACCAGATTACAGATGTCACTTTATGGGAAGGAACAACAATGCCAGACCGCTATATAGAAGTCAGCATATGTGGGACACAATCACAATATATACGTACATGTACATAACACGTATCACCCATCACGCAACCACAAAGCACACATTTAGATTTTATTCAGCACACAATAACAATGTAGCACAATACAACAACACAATGAGGATTTCACAACTACATAGGCAGGTTAATAATATCATGACGTCATTAGAAGATTCAACCATACACATCACAGATTCACCACTGTACCGCCCCTTTAGGAACTTTAACACTCAATACTACAATACAACATATACGTAAACCACACTTTTGAACAGCATTATTATGGAGATTTCAATGGGACAATTAAGAAATATTGTCAGATCGCAAATCACTTATATATACAATACTACAGATGGCAGCCGGAAGTTATTCAGTATTAGTGCCATTTTTATGGCACGCATACAATATTGTCAGATCTAAAATCACTTATATATACAATACTACAGATGGCAGACGGGAAGTTCTGAATTATTATTGCGATTTGAAAGGGACGCATACAATATTGACAGCTCGGAAATCACTTATATATACAATACTACAGATGACAGTCGGAAGTTATTCAGTATTAGTGCCATTTGAAAGGGACGCATACAATATTGACAGCTCGGCAATCACTTATATATACAATACTACAGATGACAGCCGGAAGTTATTCAGTATTATTGCGATTTTAATGGGACGCATACAATATTGACAGCTCGGCAATCACTTATATATACAATACTACAGATGACAGCCGGAAGTTATTCAGTATTAGTGCCATTTTAATGGGACGCATACAATATTGACAGCTCGGCAATCACTTATATACACAATACTACAGATGGCAGATGGGAAGTTCGGAATTATTATTGCGATTTGAATGGGACGCATACAATATTGACAGCTCGGCAATCACTTATATATACAATACTACAGATGACAGCCGGAAGTTATTCAGTATTATTGCGATTTTAAAGGGACGCGATTTTAAAGGGACGCATACAATATTGACAGCTCGGCAATCACTTATATACAATACTACAGATGGCAGACGGGAAGTTCTGAATTATTATTGCGATTTGAAAGGGACGCATACAATATTGACAGCTCGGCAATCACTTATATATACAATACTACAGATGGCAGATGTTACTTTATCGTTTACAAACAATGTTGCAGCAACATTGATCGATCACATTCGATGCACATTATACACAACTATGCACTTTCATTCATGTTAGCCTGGACGTGTGCTTGTTACTATAAGATCGCGTTTCATAAATATTGATTACGCATATGAACAAACATTACAAACATGCACTGTATGTGTGATATTTGACACTTTCACATTGAGATTTATTTGCGGAAAACAACATTTCAGCCAAAAAAATACAACGCCCACTTTGAAAGCATTCGCGCCGCTCACATACAAACAAGTGAATACAATCAGCAATCATTACAAACTCAATACCATTGGACTAATCGTACTATAAATCCCCCAAACAACATGGCCAATGCATCACTTGTGATCCACATCAGATCAAGTGCTTACCTTGTTACGCTGTTTTGAAAGATAGATGACGATGACATGGTAGACACTGCTGGTGCTGCTATTGGCGAACTAGCTGTTGGTCGAATCAGGCAGCCTCGGCGGCTCAGACCGAGACGAAGGGGTCGTCTGGTTCGAGGTCCTCGTGTCTACAGGGTGAGACCCACCTTGGAAAACATGAGCGACTTTGAGGTTTTTGATAAGTATCGGCTCGATCGCGAACAGCTCATTGGCCTTTACGATCTTCTTAAACCTCATTTGGAGCCACGTATACAAATAAGGACTGCTGTTCCCCCCATGAGTAAGATGCTAAGCTGTCTATACGTCCTGGCCTCCGGGAGTTTTCAATCCGGAGAACTGTACATGCATGGCCTGGCTCAAGGTACATTCTCTGTGGTGTTTGATAACTTTCTGGACGCCATGGTACGTATCAGTAAGCAATACATAGGATTCCCACAGAATGATGGTGATTGGAGGCGCCTGAAGCGGGAATTCTTTGATATTGCTCAATTGCCCAATGTCTTGGGAGCCATAGATTGTACCCACATTGCGCTGCGTGCTCCAATTGATGACTTGCCCTTCAGAAATCGCAAACATTTTCATAGCCTCAACGTGCAGTATGTTTGTGACGCACGGATGAGGATTATGCATGTGTATGCGAATTTTGGAGGGGCTTGTCATGATGCCCGCATCCTCTCTCTGTCGTCCCTGTGGAGCCAGTTTGAGGAAAGACAAATGCCCCCTGGTTATCTCGTTGGTGAGTATTTGTGCTCAACATGGTTAATAATTTTGACAATTGGCCCTGTATTTTTTAACTGTTAGCGTCATGTTCAGCTATAGGATTAAATTTAACCATTTGTTATTTACCGACGCTAATGTCTATTTTTATTTAAATGCAGATATGTAGCATGTCTTACCTTAAGTGTTCAGATAGAGAATGCAATGTAACCATGTAGTTAGCATTTTACACAAGGTTTGTTTTCAGAACAATACGCATATGTAGCATGTCTTAGCTGAAATGGGAAGCTATTATCTCATGCAATTTAACCCTGTCATTGTCTCTTTCTGCTAATGTCTATTTTTATTTAAATGCAGATATGTAGCATGTCTTACCTTAAGTGTTCAGATAGAGAATGCAATGTAACCATGTAGTTAGCATTTTACACAAGGTTTTTTTTCAGAACAATACGCATATGTAGCATGTCTTAGCTGAAATGGGAAGCTATTATCTCATGCAATTTAACCCTGTCATTGTCTCTTTCTGCTAATGTCTAGTTTTATTTAAATGCAGATATGTAGCATGTCTTACCTTAAGTGTTCAGATAGAGAATGCAATGTAACCATGTAGTTAGCATTTTACACAAGGTTTTTTTTCAGAACAATACGCATATGTAGCATGTCTTAGCTGAAATGGGAAGCTATTATCTCATGCAATTTAACCCTGTCATTGTCTCTTTCTGCTAATGTCTAGTTTTATTTAAATGCAGATATGTAGCATGTCTTACCTTAAGTGTTCAGATAGAGAATGCAATGTAACCATGTAGTTAGCATTTTACACAAGGTTTGTTTTCAGAACAATACGCATATGTAGCATGTCTTAGCTGAAATGGGAAGCTATTATCTCATGCAATTTAACCCTGTCATTGTCTCTTTCTGCTAATGTCTAGTTTTATTTAAATGCAGATATGTAGCATGTCTTACCTTAAGTGTTCAGATAGAGAATGCAATGTAACCATGTAGTTAGCATTTTACACAAGGTTTGTTTTCAGAACAATACGCATATGTAGCATGTCTTAGCTGAAATGGGAAGATACAGAATAATATAGAAATTTTATTTTTTGGATGTTTCTGACAAGTTTTAATATGGATTATGGTTTTTAACTAAAAAAAAATTATACAACAATATACTAGTTTAAGTATTCTGTTTGAATTATGTTCTGTTCAAAATTTATAGGTGATTCTGGGTACATGAGCCGGCCTTGGCTCATTACCCCCTTGCGTAGCCCGACTGATGTGTCTGAGGAGCGCTACAATAGGGCTCATAAGAGAACCAGGGCGGTGGTTGAAAGGATGTTCGGGCTCCTGAAGATGAGATTCAGGTGCCTGGACCGTTCTGGAGGAGCACTCCAGTACAACCCAAAGAAGGTGGCTAAGATCGTTGTAGCCTGTAGCGTCCTGCATAATATTGCACAGCGGGCTGGGATGCTGCAGGCCGTCCCGGTGGACAGAGACCTCCTCAGAGATGAGGAGGATGATCCTGTTCTAGAGGGGGAATTCCAGGACGAGGGACTTGATGTCAGAGCAGACGTCATCAACCGCCACTTTAGACGGTAAAGAATAGAAGTTAGACTGTAGTATTTTCAATAGATGTGAACTCTAGGGAAATGACAAGTAGAGAATTGTGCAAACATGTTAGTATTGATCAAATGTTAGAATAATTTTTAATTTTCATAATATAGGTGATGCTCTGGGCATTGGGTCCTATAGCGAGTCTTTGCCACCTGGTTGTTAAAGAGGACATCAGATGGTAAGTAGAAATGTATGGACTGTTGCTGGCATGATTTGTACACAAATACATCATATGGCATACATTTTAAAAAATAGATTTTTGTTTACACATTACTTAAAATGTACATAATCAGAAAGGGATACTCTAGAATGACTATGGTTCAATGTCACACAGAGGTTTTTTATGCTCAATATGACTCATCTTCACACTTGATAGAAAATAACACAGGTTCATACACAGGCTTAGTAAGCTAGTGACAGATATTTATTATGAAATGGGGGGTGGGAGAGGGGTACAGAACTGATTCACACACTTGTATGAATTTTTTTTAAAAATTTATTACATTAGGGAGATGACTTAATCTAAAGACTGAAAGGGAACAATTTGAAGCCTGACAGTCAAGATTGCCCAGACTGACAGTGGGGAAAAAGCCAAGATTGAAATTGAAGTATACCAATGGGATCATGTCTGGCATTATCTTTCAATTCTGCTGACCTTGAAAACCATACAAAGACATGTTCACATGGTAAGTGCAAACTATTTGATAGAATAAGGCTGTGGAGACATCCTATTGGAGACACTTAGATGATTTTCTATTTTGTAGATGGTATTTCCCAGTCCTCTATTTAATGAACTGATGAATAAGACACCTATTGAAGATCAACTGTTTACCCCTGAATTGACTTTCAAAGACCATGCATTATCCAGGTTGGTGCATGCTAGTTAAGAATCACATGAAGAATGTTGATTATTGTTAGCTTACATACATTAGTCATACTTATTTCATCATTAGATATTTAGGGATCACAATCAGAAAAAGGAATACATATTATAGTTGATATAGAGGTATTTGAATGGACATGAAATATTAGATTTATGTTCAGCATACATATATTGTTGAAATGTGATATACATTATTATGTATAATTTGAATTTTGGATATTTAAATAGAATTTTTAATCAACAATATAATGGTGTATGTATTTCATTAATTTTAAATCAATTTAATGATTATCTTTAAAAAATGTTGATCAAAGTTAGAGCATAGACACCATATGATTTTAAATGTATTTTATGAATATTTGACAACGTGTGTATTAACTTTGTTCCATTTTTATTATTTTTCATTTCAGATTGGCATCTGATGACTTCCAGGAATATTTAATTATTTTCTATTAAATATATTTTGACATGTTAATACTAAACATTTTATTATTAAATACATTATTTTGAACAGATTCTACTAAATATCAATATAATCTGTAAATAAATCAAACTTGGACTCCCATGACTGGTAGTTGGCTATTTGACAAGCACATGCATAAGATAAAATAATGCATTAATATTAGAAAATAAAATGCTTCCGAGAATATTAAAATATATTTTATAACATTAATTGGGGAGTCAGATTCTTCAATGCTTTTATATTGAAAATGTATATATTAAAATTATTTAGGATATGTAGTAAAATTTTTATTTTTTTAACATTTAATAAGGTGAAGTGGTTCAATTACATGAAAGTGACAGTGTTGTTGAATGTAAAAATAATTGTATAAGATCATGTATCTTCCTTAGGTATCTCAAAAAATTAATTGAAAAATTATTTAAATTATTACATTTATAAATGGTAGGTCATTTAACTTGATATTTTTTAAAAATTAGTTATTGGATGCCAGGTTAATCTATGTAATTTTCTAGTGGAGTCATTTAACTATACTTAGTAATATTATGTATTTATTACAATCTTACCTCTTGGGTTAGACATCAAATATCTATATAGAATGTAAATTCCCCTTTTGTTTATTTTGTCAATGTTAAATCAAAATACAAAATGTTTGGGTCCTTAAAGGGACATTCACAAAGTATATTTTGTATAGATTTTTAAAAATATCATACAAGAATTTAAACATATTTAGAAAGTACTATAGAATTACATTCAGTCTTTAAATATACTTGTTAAAATAAAAAAAACAATGCACATATCTTAGTCAATGATATAAGGCATCTATATGCAAACAACAATCAGCATCAAAATAGCCTATGTAGAGATGTATTTAATCCAAGAATATATATAATTACAATATAATGATTGAATAACAAAACATATTAAGTTGTTCAAATATAAGAATATTATACAAAATGCATACATAACATATAGCTTAATGTCCCTCTACGCTGAAGGCTAAAAAAGACCTCATTTAATAAATATATTTCAGTCAGTGTGTAAAACAATCTAGAATTTAATCTAAATTTGCTTTACTCATATGTTAGACTCATTTAGCAAAAGGAAGGTGCCTAGGTTTATGATATTTTAAGCATTATTGTGAAATGTTTATTTAAAGGGACATGAACTCAAAATATACTTAAAGGTAGACAGTTAAAAAATTAATGATTTATACATTCTGAATGAGTATTCTATTGGAATCAACTTTAAAACTTGTCTCATATTATGAATGCTCATTGTGATGTTGCTATCATTACTTTAAAAATAAGGCAGTAAATAGCTAATTTATTTGCTTCAGTACTCTGGACAGAACTTGATTGTTTGGAATAATTGATGCAACAATCGTCAAGGACAACCCAGGTTTTTATAAAACAATTGTCCGTAATATAAAATATCATTATTGATTTGCAAAGAAACATAACAAGATAACTGTTAACATTTGATAATCTGATTAAAGAATAAAGTTGATTAACATTTCATGCTCAATCACCAATGCTAAATTTGTTTGGACAGTGTCCCTTTAAGAGATTTAAAGAGTGTATTTACTTATCTTGCTATCTTGACATACTTTGCTTGAAAAGCATATCGAGATCGGCTCAGTAGATGAAGATTGGTGGATGCACAGAGATGCCTTATGTGATTGTCTCAACCATGTGCATTTAAATTTCTTCTGTTGAGGATATATAAATACTAATGGAAAATGATTCACATTTTAAAGTCTAAACAATCTTCTATCTCTACAGATCATTTGATACAATTGTTTGTAATGTCTCTTTAAAACTAAAGACGCCATTGCACAATAACATATATGAGCACTTCAGACAAATACAAGCTCGAGGTTTATTTGCGAATAACAAAGCTGTAGTTTAATATTTATAAACAGATTATCCAAGTTACTGACATTCTAACCTGAATTTTAACATTAATAAATATTGCGTGGGAAACGCATCTTGAAACACCAGATTAGCATCTTTAAACATTAGAGTCTAATGTCACGCAATAGCACACAATCAATGTGCATTATAAAGACATTTAATAGAGCAATGTCAATACTTCACAATAAATGTATTTAAAGAACAATAAAGACATACAATATGAAATGTGTATTTGTATTAAAGAAACAGACCGTTATTAAACCGAGAAATGTCGACAACATTAATAATGTGACAGTATTAGATTTTAAAGAGTATTTAATAATTAATATTTAACGGATCACGGATATTAAATCTGCGTCACACATATCCGCATGACAGGCCCATGAGTTACAAATAAGTCTACATGAAAAATGAAGTTACAGCACCACCATGAGGTATGTGTAAGGAAGTTACTAAGATATGAAACATTAAGGAACGGCCAATCAGAGTTCATCACACAAACACAACTTGAGTCAGGATGGTCTCACAGACATTATAACAATATTTCAAACTTTTATCCAATCAGATGTACAGATAAATTGTCCCATGGTGCATCTCATGTTTACTTCACCATATAAAAGTCCATTACACGTTGCCATCTTTGTCAGTTCTCTAATGCCTGCAGGCAATATATATTATTATTATTATAATTATACAACCCAGCAGGCCTGTCAGTTCCCAGGTTCACCAAGGAGGAGAGCGCTGCACTGGTCCACGCCGTCAAGGACTTTTATCCCCAGCTGTTTGGGAACAAGAGGAGTTCGACAGATGCGCCTGTTAAGAAGGCCCTCTGGGAGTCTATCACCAATGCGGTTAGATTGGTGTGTGACGTCCAGAGGACCCAGGATCAGATCATGAGGAGATTCGGAGATATGAGGTTGCGTTTATCGAAAAAAGTAAACCTCATAAGGGACTGGGTACAAGCCCGTAAAAGAGGGGGCCAAAGAAAGGCCCCGTGGAAACTGTACCTACTCCCTTATGAGGTGACTTTATGCGAGCTCCTCAATCTCCGGGTCCCCAAAAGATTTAGATCCTCGCCATCCTCGGCCTCCTCTTCTTCCCTCCCAGCTGCGGGATCTGAAAGTCCTGACGCGGGGGACAGGGTAGATGCTTCTCCGTCCGGTGGCCTGGGAGGAGATGATAGAGAATCTGAACCAGGTAATTATCCAACTTCATATAATATATATATTTTTTTTTTTTATAATCAAAATATGTGTATATAGTCAGATACTAAACCTATACAGATCTCACAACATACACTACATATGATGTTTAGATATCTGATTTTAGATTATTGACACATTAAATAGGAATGATGTTTCTTGCGCTCTACAGAATATGCGTCACAGAGCGGAAATGTAATTTCTCATCCACGTTAACATGGGTTTGCGGAAAGTGGCATTGCTTTATACATGTTGTTCAAATGACGGATGCGTAATTCCGCTTGGAATCATTGCGCAATGATCGCGAAAATGGCATTTCTCATCCACGTTAACATGGGTTTGCGGAAAGTGGCATTGCTTTATACATGTTGTTAAAAATTAAATGGGAATTCTTAGATTAGTGAAGAATACAGTATTCTTATTTTCAATATTATAGCTAATAAAAAACGAATAATACAAAACAATTATAACATATGGCCATCAATTGATGATTATGTAATAACAAGCAGATATTCTTAAAGATACAGTAAACAACACAACTGATTGAAAATAAGAGTCCAGGATATATTTTTAATTAATTTAATTGAGGAAACTATTAACTCATGGGACTACCAAAGGATTAATATTTTTCAATTGATTTGTTATTAATGTAAATTTTTTAAACATGGCATGATTAGTATTAATGATATGCAATCCTCATTTAATATATTACAGATATGGATGTGGCTGCTGGATCCTCAAGCCAGGGCTTGTCACAGTATGGTATGTCTCTTTTTAATTGACATTTGTCTTAGAAACATGGACTGAACATTACATACTAAATACACATTGTTCAATATTTATATGTAATGTCTATTTAATAGATGAAAATTAAATAATTATTCGGATATCCTTAAATAACATATTACATTTTAATTGCATGCTCAATACCATTCATGACATCAACATATGGAGTAGATAATTCATTAACAACAACATTGTGGAATCAATTTAATTTTACATTAAAGGGATACTGAGCTACAATTATTAATATTGTCATTCAGATACAGTATGCAATATTAATAAACATAAAAATATAATACTATCATCATATGTGACATATTCTATTGCTAAATGTATTGTAAAATAAAGAAAGTACTTTATGTGCATCTAAATTTTGGTTGACCAACCTGGGTTTTTATTGATGATTGGTGGATACCTTCAACAAACAATATTTATTGAATCCAATATTCCTTATCTGCCTTTAAGATTAATATCGAGCAACATTCTAATTATAATAGGAGTCAATGTTAAATCATTTTTTACAGTTTGAACATAGAAATCAATTATTTAAATTAATCATGTCAGTGTCCCTTTAAGACAAAATAGATTCATTCATCTTTACATTCTTTTTATTAAAAACTATTGATATATAAATCACATTCTCTGTTGGAGTTACTTTATAGATATCTGCATACTCTAACAACACCATGATTACATATTTGTAATAATCAATTTTGTTTTGTATTGTGATAAATATGTGTTGTGTCCTAAACAAGATTACTGTACATTGCAAAAATGGCTCGATGTGACACATGTGTTTGTTTAGATTTGTCAACAGATGCTACTCAATATGTGGTTTGTGTGTATTCTTGTAACTTCTTAAGGACATATGACGGAATTATTCCGTCATAAAACAATTAAGCAAAGTGAAAGCCGTGTCCTTAAAGGGTTAAGAACATTGATCATTGGGTATATTTAGATATGCAATAGCAGCATCTGAGATGAATTTGATGTCTAATGTAGTCTGACATTAAACATATGTTCAATACAGATATTTTTACAGAATCCCCTTGATTCAATCAAGCATTTTCTGGTGTAATGACTGCTCTATTCTTCACATTTTAAAGTTGATTAATGTTAAAATTCTAGACAGATGTGATTTAGTGATATCCCAAATGTGTTTAATAATATATATCTATATCATTCATAGAGAGAGTTGGTGTGGTGAGCCCACAGGAATCCAGCAGTGACATAGAGACGCCTTTGCGGTCTCCTGGTAAGTCCATTGACTCATTTATATGTAATTGAAGGTGTATTGCTAATCAATATTATGATCATGATTCTGATGAAGCATAACATTATAAAAATTCAAAATATTTATCTTCTGATTATATATTAATTTATTTTTCATATTGAACGATTAATAATTTCTACTTTATTAGTCTACACATTTGTTATTCATAAGATGTATAACATATGTTTGTTTCCATTAGATTTTTTGACAACAGTCATCAAGTGATACACACATGAGAAATCTTAAATGTTCTATGTACTATGCTTTTATGAATTTAACATTAATACAAACAATACATTAAAATTAATATTCATTGACAATAACAAATCTATTGTCATTTGTATGCTCCATCAAAATGATGTAAATCATAACTTTGTGTGTGTATATCTTTAATGCAACATTGATGTGCGTATTTGAGCAACAGTAACATATGTTATAATATCTGATCTTAACGTGTACACAACATGTTATGTTTTACAGAGATTGCTGTCACATGTGGGACGGAGGAGGAAGAGGCTGCCTTGGAGTCTGATGGTATGTGAAATATATCTATCATGTTTCCAACATGTTTCTTTTTTGGAAATCATTTTATTGAAGACATTAAAAGTCTACAGCTTTTGCCCTTTAAAAAGGAATATTATTTGTCTGTTCAAATACACTACTGCCCCCTTTCTATATCAGGCAGCATGAAATTCTGCTTGTATATTTATTTTTAAAAATTTATAATTCATGCCATCATTATGTCACATGCATATTCCATGCCAAAACACAATAATAAGGTTCAAATTGTACAGACAGTCATTGATATTCATCTGAGTGCCTATATACATACCATATCCTCATTTCAGAATTGTTTAAAAATTCAAACACACTTCGAAGTATATTGAAAACATAATCAATTTGAAATGCGTTGATTTGATGTCAGGATGTATGAGATGTTAATATATTTTCTTTACATTTTCAGATGGATCCACCACTTCTGGTCATCTGGTTTCCGCCCCTGCCCAGTCACAGACCCCTCCCCATGCACACACCCATGACCATGGCCACACCCCTGCACAGACCCAGAGCCCTTCCCATGACCAAACTCATGACCATGCCCAGACCACTGCCAGCCCTTCCCATATTTCATATCCTGTCCCTCCCAAAAAACGCCCATACACCCCCCTTCGCCGCTCTCCCCGTATTCTGGCCCGTACAGCTGCCCAGACCCAAACTCCCCACTCCCCAGCTGTACGGCCTACCCCGGAGCGGCAGCTCACCCCTCCCCAAGCCATTCACATCCCTCCCCAAGCCAATCCCATCCCTCCCCCCTGTCTCAACCTTCATTGTCCTGGGTGTCAGATTGTCCTTCCCAGGCACAGCTGTAAGTATCATTCTAAATACACTTTATAAGATACTTAAAGGTACAGTGAAGTTAAATTCGTTAAATTGTGATTCAAATCCAGCATGCAATGTTAAGCAAATTTATAATTTAATACTCTTATTAATTATTCGTCATTCTCTTGATATATTTTTTAAAAAAAAGTAATTCCTATAATTAGTTTAAACAATAAAATAAATCTGGCCATCATTTCTTTATTGTTGGATGAATGTATCCATCAACCAGCATGCACAAACAAAGTTGATAAACAAATATTGGCTTCCATAAAAAGCAACATTCTTGCTTTCAAAATATAGCTTGAGAATTAAAACATATAATGAATATGTGTAATTTATAAAGATTTGTCATGTCATGCTCTATCTGAATGAGTCCATTAAATATTTAGGTTCAGTGTCCCTTTAATTGGATATCGCTACATATACCAAACACCACTACTTGGATCCAAAATTTTATGTACAAATGTGGATACATTATCTCTTGTCTAACCCAGTGGGAATGTAATTTCTTCTGGTTGCTATGTTTACACAGCTTGTCCTCAATGCAAAAATGTTTAAGGATAGGTGTGCCTACCACAGTCTAAATTTAATTTTTAAATTGCTGATGTAAGTACAATGTAAATCCTTTAACAAGATTTGATACACTCAAGCTGTATAAGTGGATCATCTAAAACCAATTAAAGGGGACAACATGTTTGAGTAACATGTCCCTTTAATGATTTCTGTCTGTCTGAATAACCTAATTCATGTGTAAAGAATAAATGTAAAATAATTAATGTAAATAATTATTTGTCTTTATGATGACAATGTATGTATTAAAATTTTTTAGTCTGTTGTGTAATTATCCTTAATATTTAATTTTATTTTATTTTAGGCTGTGACTCAGCATGGCTCATGCTAGAAGGGATAGCAAGAGTAGAGCAGGCCGTGTTGAGGAACGCAGCTGTCCTGAGAGGGATGAACGACACCATGCAGGCCCAGCTCCGGGTTCAGGACTTGACTCTGCGTGAAATTATGCGATTACGTTCAAGGCCTGAATCTGGAGCTGGACATGCACAGGACAATGAAGAGGATGACCAGTAAGTGGAGGATCTGGATATGCTCCATGGTGGCAGATAAGAATCCTCCGTCCACATGTTGAATTTTTATTTTTAGTGTTGCCATTTGGCCTTTTTTTCTGTTTATTGTTGTGCCTGTTGCACTCTTTTACCTTGTCATATGTCTCCAATGGGGCTATGCTGGCCCTTGGCAACTCTCTTAATGGACTGTGATGCACTGTGTTACCTTGTCATATGTCTCCAATGGGGCTATGCTGGCCCTTGGCAACTCTCTTCATGGACTGTGATGCACTGTGTTACCTTGTCATATGTCTCCAATGGGGCTATGCTGGCCCTTGGCAACTCTCTTAATGGACTGTGATGCACTGTGTTACCTTGTCATATGTCTCCAATGGGGCTATGCTGGCCCTTGGCAACTCTCTTCATGGACTGTGATGCACTGTGTTACCTTGTCATATGTCTCCAATGGGGCTATGCTGGCCCTTGGCAACTCTCTTCATGGACTGTGATGCACTGTGTTACCTTGTCATATGTCTCCAATGGGGCTATGCTGGCCCTTGGCAACTCTCTTCATGGACTGTGATGCACTGTGTTACCTTGTCATATGTCTCCAATGGGGCTATGCTGGCCCTTGGCAACTCTCTTCATGGACTGTGATGCACTGTGTTACCTTGTCATATGTCTCCAATGGGGCTATGCTGGCCCTTGGCAACTCTCTTCATGGACTGTGATGCACTGTGTTACCTTGTCATATGTCTCCAATGGGGCTATGCTGGCCCTTGGCAACTCTCTTCATGGACTGTGATGCACTGTGTTACCTTGTCATATGTCTCCAATGGGGCTATGCTGGCCCTTGGCAACTCTCTTCATGGACTGTGATGCACTGTGTTACCTTGTCATATGTCTCCAATGGGGCTATGCTGGCCCTTGGCAACTCTCTTCATGGACTGTGATGCACTGTGTTACCTTGTCATATGTCTCCAATGGGGCTATGCTGGCCCTTGGCAACTCTCTTCATGGACTGTGATGCACTGTGTTACCTTGTCATATGTCTCCAATGGGGCTATGCTGGCCCTTGGCAACTCTCTTCATGGACTGTGATGCACTGTGTTACCTTGTCATATGGCTCATATATTCCTTATTTTTACAAGATTATTTATAAACGTTGTGTATGTTTTCTTACATACTAATAAAATACATTTTATTTCACAAATAATTGTCCTCATTCTTCCTGTTATTTTTTGAAAGCTCTAGTTTATGTTGTTGATCCTTAAAGGGACCTACCAAATATATTTGTTATACTGAAATCATATATGTAAGACAATAGTAAATGACTTTAAGATTAACATCTCCAATGTAATCTTATTATTTGTCTTTATATTATTTTCTCTTAGCTCTATCATTGCCTGATTATGATTAGCAGAGTAATTTCTTTATATATGTATATATAGATTGGTATTTGTGTATATATGTATATTTAAATGTTCAGATCCATGTGTGTATTTAGAAAGTCTGCATGAATTGATGCACCTTTACCAAATGATCTGAGTATTGATAAAATGATATAATCCCTGTAAAGTCTTCATTTTATTGAAATAGTATTGACTATGTGTATGCTCTTTTTAAAAACAAAATAATGTCCCTTTAAGTGATGTTGATCACAATTGTTAATGAATGTATTTCCATTTGTAAAGCGTTTTTGTCCTTTTTACAAGAACAAAGACATATAATTTTATTAATAAACAATCTTATTGTAATGTTGACAGCACCTGTATTTCATTTTCAAATCTATATTAGTGTAAAAGTGTAACCAAATAAATCTCTGTGTGTAATGCAAATAATTTAGATGATGAATATTAGTTAACTAATATGTTAACAAAATACATCTCCTCCCATATATGGCTATAGGTAGGCTGACAATAATTAAACCTGAATAAATGACACGTTTAATCAATACATGTATAACTATTGTTATTCAACAACAATCCAAACATATCTTAAAACATCAATGGCATATGTATTTCTCATGTGTATCTTTTAAATGTTAAAGATATACACCATAGCTATAGTTCAAGGGACAGTCAAGTCCGAAAAGATGATTCAGGATTTGTTGTCATTCCTAGATAGCAATCTACACACATACTAGTTCCTAAAATATAAATACGTTTCTTAGTGATATGCCAAGATGTCACTGAGTCCTTGTATTGTCTGCGGTTTTTCAGCGATCTCGGATGCGCCATGTTGCTTAAGACGTCACCTGCCAGGCTGTCCAATGATTCCTTGTATTGACTGACGTTCTTACGTGATCAGGAATATGCCTTTTATTGGATTGCGTTTTGACGCGATCAAGGATGCGCCTTTTTTTTTGGGCGTTCTTACGTGATCAATAATGTGCCTTTCATTGGATGGCGTTCTTACGTGATCAAGGAAGCGCCATGTTAAGACGGCACATGTAAAGGTAAAAAAACGTCTGATTGGATTACGTAGTCCCGCAATATTTGTGCACGTTAAAAACGTTTGTGACTGCATCCAATTTTAAAAAGCTTGCAAATATGTATTATTTGCATCATGTTACATTGTTGACCCGTAGCTGATAAAGACCACCACATTCTCTTTTGCTGTATGTCTGGTTGAATCAACGAACGAAAGAAAAATGTTTTCATGCATAGGATATTTCTAGGCAAGTGCAAATCTCTACAGTCCATGTTTAATATGTTTGTCAACAATATGTTCCTTTTTCTGAAAAAATTAATGTTGTGTTTAAGGTTGAATATATCTAATTAATAAATAAGCGCTATTGTGTTTGAATAAAGTAATCAATATGCATTTATCTTTATCATATGCTAAATATATGATGCCGACTTCTTCTAAATGTAATTTCGTTGTATATTTTATTAAAGGTTCATTAGACACTCACATTATAAATCAAAAGCTTGGATTTTGTCTATAGTTAGATAGTCCATTGTTTAACCAATACGTTTATTTTTTCTTCTGTTCTAAGAAAATGTAAGTAATTTTCTTACTCCTCGCAAAGCCTCTGAGTTTCATGTGAGTACATTCTCCAGCTTTCTCCAGTTTGTGTAAAGGGTCTTTTCATATGTTAATGATGGGGTATTGTGTTGTTTTACGGTTGTAATGGGGGTTTCGTCTATATTTTCAATATAGCTAACCCTATTTTATTTTCAAGTGTTTGAAGCTTTTTAATATTGATATCAGTATATGTTAATCTTGTTGTTTGTAGTAGTGTCTATTACATACAGTTATGTTAAAAATATAGGATACTGTCCCTTGAATGCAAATGTTGTTTTTTGTATCATGTATGAGATCCACATAGTTTAATCTTCAAATATATTATTGTTAGCATATTTTCACCCCCCCCACTCCTAAAAGGACTTTAAACCATATTCATTGTTAAATAAAAATGTCTTTACAATAAAATATTAACACAATAATGTCTCTTAAAGAAAATAGACTTTATTTAACACGTCAATATAAATGTGATTTCAAATTTTTTTTATTTGACAAAGTACATGTAGATATACCAACAAGCTTAAAATATGTGTTAGCATATGTAATGTTGTTAAAGGGACAGTTTAGAAAAAATATAATGTTTGTCATTATTCTAAAAGTCAATTCTGTAATATCAAGGATATCAAATGTTTCTCAACAATTGAACATTTGTCTGGGTTTATTTAAATTTGCTATCTAAACTTATGAGGTTGGTGTGCTCATTTCTTCGATCTTGAAGAGTGCTTGTAATCATTATACAATTTGAGCACTAGAGGGCATTTTGATAGCATTTGTATATGTAAAACCTTGTGCTCATACAGCATATTATTGACCATGTATTGATCATTGATATCTAAAATGTTGTTATGTCAGAACAACAAATAAGTGGTCATTTTTCATAGTCATAGATACAAGGGTAAGCACATAAGTCACACATGTATTTCTCCATGTTTTGTTGTTTCAAAATTTATAATGCGTAATACAGTGTTTTCTTTGTAATCAATAATTTTCTGACTGTCCCTTTAAGCTGTGTTATTGGCATTCAAACAGTAATATGCCATCATGGAAAATTGTTATGGTAATTTAGTTAGCGATTCGGGAAACAGTTTGGACATCACATCACAGAAACCAATCAATATCATGAACAAGGATAGGTATGTGATGATGTGGTTTTCACACACTTATAACCCACACTCTGCAAACAATCTGCCTCCATGGACCCGGTCCCATAGAAGTCGATTATATACAGAGTGTGGTCCACAAGTGTATGAAAACCACATCATCACATACCTATCCATTACACATTAAATTAAAAAAAGCAGTGAAGATGAAAAAAATACTTACTTCCTCTTCCTTCCCCTCTTCCCACGGGGCTGAGGCTCTGGGAGAGGCAACTGCCGACTCCGAAGAGTCCTCCTTGGAGCTGTTGTGGGAGGAGTGGAAGGAAGAGTACTGGGACGACCAAGGTGAGGAGTAGATGGCTGGGGAGGAGAAGATGGATGAGGAGGAGAAGATGGCTGAGGAGGATGAGTAGATGGCTGAGGAGGAGGAGGAGTAGATGGCTGAGGAGGAGGAGTAGATGGCTGAGGAGGATGAGATGGGCCGGCAGGAGGAGATGGCCCAGCAGCAAGAGGCCCAGCAACAAGAGGCACAGCAACAGGAGGTAGACCAGCATGCGCCTCCCGGAAAAAAGTGAACATTTCTTGATGAAGCTGAAATATTCTTGTTTGGCCTTCTTCTATTCGATTCAGTATGTTGATGATTTCATTTTGTCCTTGAATAATCTGATTTTGGCCATCAAGTATTCTGTGTCGTCCTTCTATATTTTCTATCCGGGAGGTACGCATCTGGTCTATGTACTCCAGTAGAACCCGCACCTCCGCTATTTCCTCTTGTTGTGCATGTTGAACCCGTGCACGGCGGGGTGCCCGTGCACGGCGGAGTGCGGGTCTTTGAGGGACCTCGGGTTCCGCGGGTTCCGCGGGTTCCTCCTGTGCTTCCGGGGCCTCTTCATCATCTCCCGTGCGCTGTTCGTCACGGGGGGCCTCTTCCCTCCGAAGTGGAAATTCCTCACCACCACTCTCATCCCGGGGAGATGCAGGAGGCTGTGCTGCCTCGTCCCCAGACTCTGTATATAAAAAAAAAAAAAAAAAAAAAAAATGTATATATTAGCATATTTGCAAATAAAGGTTTAAATGACTTAGCTTACGATACAATTACAAATGCAGAATCATTAATCCACTTTGAAATCTAACAAACAATCAATACTATTTCCGCTTTTTCTAAATCGTGTTTGTGATATCTGTGGTCAATGTGAATGTTTTTGCGTTTTTTTTCAGTCTGTTTAAATGCACACCTAACCTATAGCCTAGATACTGATGTAACCGCAAAGTAATAGAATGCGTGTAAACAACGTTATAGCATTAATCTGATCCTTAACACATGAAACCCAATGTTTTATCTTTCATGATTTAGAAGCATACATTTTGTATCAACTTTCGAATGTACTTTTCTTATCTAATTCGCTTAATTCTCTGGATATTCTTTGCTGAAAAGCATATCTAAATATGCTTATAAGATGCTGATTGTTAGCTGAATATAGCTGCCTCCTGTGATTGTTTCACCGTGTGCATGGCTATTTCTTCATTAAAATATATCTCAAGAATGAATCAAATTAGGTAATATAAGTACATTTGAATGTTTTGTCAAATTGTATTCGCTACCTCAATCATGAAAGTAAATGTTTGCGTATAGTGTCCCTTGAAATACATTTGTATGTGAAATTATTGTTCAATAAGCTTACCGTCAGATGAGAGTGGCAGGTTCCCGGTATCGATTCCTCCGATACCGACTACTTCCACCTCGGAGATGCTGGGCCGCAACATTTCCTCCCATCGGCAGTACTCCATTTCAATGGCAGGGCCGCCACCGGTCCCTGCGGCATGTCGGGCCTCCAGGCTTAACTTTTTTTTCAGTTCAAGTTTACAGTCCCGGTACCGATGTTTGATAGAATCCATATCGCGGTTCCGGCCACCCACTGCATTGACTGCATTCCTGATCTCGTTCCAGAGCCTCCTCCTGTCAGTCGGGGTGGTCTTTTGGTGCTGCAGCATCCTATGCCTGGCCATATAGGCCTCTACGAGGGCCTCCTTCTCCTCCATCGAAAACCTCGCCTCCCTAGTCGCCTTGGCCTTCCCCTGTGATGATGCCCTCTGTTTCCCGGACTGTGAAGCCCTACTCTGACCGCCACTGGGCCCAGCCACTTGGTCATCTTGAACCAAGTGGCTGGGTCCACCCACCGCTTCCACCCCCGCTTCCTGCCCCCCTTCCTGCCCTGTTCCTCTCCCCCTCCCTCTACTCCCCCCTCTACCTGTCCCCTGCCTGGCCTCCATCTCTTCCCTAAACTAAACCCCAAATAATCAAACAAAAAGTGAGTGTGATGAAATTAAAGGGGGTCAAAATAAAGAACTAAAAAGACAAAAAAGGTGCTTAAAGTGTGAGAGGGATGTAAAAAACAAAGAGGGTAAGGAGTATTTAAATAAACGAAAAGAATAAGACTAAAAGGAGGATATGTAAACTAAATGTAACTAGGGGATGGGTATGGGATGGGTATGGGGTATGGGATAAGAGTAAATGGGATGAAAGGGAATGGGACTACAAGGAATGGGGTATGGAGTGTAGTATGAGGGGGTAGGGGGTATGGAGTGTATGTAGTGTTATTGATAAGTGTATGTATGTATTGAATGTGTTTGCGTGTAAATGTGTTAAGTGTACAGAAAAATCACTCGCTCGCTAACTCACACTACTTCTAATTCTCACTAACAAACACTCCCACTAACGCTCACTAACTACCACTAACTGACGCTCCCACTAACAACTCTCACTAATAACTCCCATTAACTCACTCACGCTCCCACTAACAGACTCTCTCCCACTCCCACTAACTACCACTAACTCACTCACTCTCTCACGCTAACACTACCAACTGACTCTCTCACGCTAACACTAACTCTCAAAAATTCTCAAACTCTCTATTCTTAAACCTCCAATCTCCAAAGACCCAACAGCAACACAGTCAAAGAAGCCATGCTTGTGTGGTGCTTATATACTCTGTGTAAATGTTTAATGATGTACCTATTTGCGTTGTAAATAGTGTTCAGGTGTGCTTTATTAGCAATTAATATTAGTGCAATGTGTATTAGGTGTGTGAATTTGCGCATGCTCATTTTGAGTTGGTATTTGTGGAATGTGTAGAATGCGATGATGTCATAGTGGTCGTTTTCTCTAACATTGTCCAATAGTATTCTTTTTAAATGTGATTTTGCGATGGTGTGTTCTTTGTGAAGTGTTGTATATGTATGTTTGTCATAATATATAGTCATATTGAATGCGATTTTGTTTCGAGTGTATGTATATCATTTTTAATCCTTGTTGTTATTTAGCGATTTTCCGCATCTTAAAGTATATGCGTATTCCCCGTATAAAATTTTATTAAAACATCCCCCGCTTGTGAATGTGTAATGCTTGTGTGCTTTGTTGATTGATTGTTGTTGTGACATTTGCGGCGTGTTATTGTTGTGCATGATGTGGTATGCGTCATATGACCGAGCTGTACGTATTCTCGCGAGATCGAGTGTTAGGTGAAAAAAGCAATTTTTTGCCTTTCCCATTGATCTCTATGGGAGACTGTCTTACGCGGGCAGTATTACGCGTGTGACATACACGCGTTAGGAGCATCGTTAGATGGTCTTATTTTAACTCTAAATACCGGAGTCAAACAATGACGTGCGTTAGACATAAACACGCGTGGCGTTAACAGCCCTTTTACCCCCGAACTCCAAATCTAGGCCTAAATTTGGGAATGCCCAACAGTCAGGCAATATTGGGGTAAAATACAATACTGGATTAATCAAGCTCTACAGATAAGACTCACAATCCTACCGGAAACTGTCATTTTCTTACACTGGGAATCACAACACAAACAACAAGATGCAGTGCTGAGTCTGATAATATTATTAGCTAGAAAATGTATTCTAAATAAGTGGACGGGGAGGAGAGGCCCCTCTTTTCAAGGCTTTAAGAACCTACTCAGAACACAGATATTCATTGAGCAGGTAGATGTCAGGATGGATGTTCAAAATAGACTGGGCCATTTCTTGCGTAAATGGCGCAGGATTATACTCACCTTTGAACTAGAGATACAAAGACAAATACTGTTCCCATTTAAAGACTCAGCTGCCTTCTTGGAGGGAGGGCTGAGGGGCGAGTGGGAGCACTTACTTACTGAACCGATGAACCTGGGATAGAACTCTTCTCTCTTCCCCCCTCTCTACTTCCCCCCTCTCTCTACTTCCCCCCTCCTGTACTCCCCCTTGTACTCTTCTTCTCCCTTTTTTTTTTCTTCCACCGCCGTCGGGCCTTCTGGGAGCTAGCTTCACGTTAGTATCTACAGTTATTTATTGAGACTTGTTGAGTTTTATTGTTTAGGTTAATATAGATAGGTAGTAAGTAGGACTACTAAGAAAATGGAAAATGGATAGGTGGGGGTTATTAGGGGCATATGCTGATATATGACACTACATCCAAAAAACTCATATTGCAAAATCATTGTATTGAATGTACCAGATGTCGACATTAACTGTATCACATAACTGTATTGTTCTTGGTTGTTTGCATATTTATGCTTTACTATAACGTGATTGTATTTGTATCGCCCTACTCCACACTAATAAAAATGATATGTTAAAAAATTGTGTGCTCTATATGAATAATATAAGTATAATTTTGACTTGAGTGTCCCAGTTTTTTCTTTCATGATTCAGATGCAGTATACAATTTTAAACAAATTTCCAATTTATTTCTATTACAAAATTTGCTCCATTGCTTTGTTGAAGGAGCAGCCACCAGTCAGCATCTTGCTCCCAGTAGCGTATTGCTGATCCTGAGCCTACCTAGGTATGCTTTTCAACCATGGATACTAAAGAAAGGAAGCAAATTATATAACAGAAGTAAATTGGGAAGTTGTTAAAAATTGTATATGCTGAGTTCCAGGGGAGGAGCGTAAGCGTAATGTCAAGTAACGCTTGCTCTGTGTCTCCCTGCAAGAGCCGTTGGCAGAGAAGCCTTGTGCCGAATACCCTGGAGCTTGGGCGGCTCACATAGCAACCTTCAACCCGCTACCGGCACTCCAGCAGTGCTATACCATCGCACTGAGCTGCACATAGCAGCAACTTGAAGGACTGAGTATTCTTGCCTCTCTCATACGCTTTCAGCCTCACACTCTTTCGGCAGAGGAACACTAGCGGCCCGTACAGCTGATATCTTCCCCCTCTCCCACGTGTGCTACGAGAAGGGGGTTGAATTCTACTTTTTTTTTGCCAAGATTACCAATTTTAGAGTGATAGGGGTACCAGAAGAAAAACAATATGAAGATCTTAACAAGCTATTAACAGTTACTATACCGCAACTTTTACAAATTCCGCAGTTTCGACCACAAATAGTGTTAGAGAGGGCCCATAGACTAGAGTGGTTAACAACCGGTAAAGGGAACCCTAGACCCAGGCCAATTATTGCCAAAGTTAAACTTTCAAGATAAAGTCACATTATTCAAATTGTCTTTTAAAAGAACATCCCATATTCCTTGCTGACGCAAAAATAATGTTATTTTAACTGGCCCCAGTTTGCACCAAGCTAATTAATCAGGGTCATCGAGCTACCTTAAAGGGCCACTGTAAGTAAATATTTTCTATGCCTGTTACTAACTAACTACCCCAAATACGCTTTTTATCAATAGCATTTCATTAACATATCTCTACCGTATATCAGAAATCTTGTCTGCAAATTTAATTGTTTTCCAAACCCACTCCGTGGGTATCCTTTGCTCTGTACCAATCCGTTTACAATACCTAGGTTTCAAAATGGCGCTTTAAACACAAAGTTATTGGTTTAAGTATTTTGAACACACAGTGCTGAAAATAGTGGGCAGGATAACGTGACATCATCGGCGAATAAAAGATATAACTTTTAGAACGTTATGAAACTTCGTTTTGGAGAAAATATAGGTCAGTAGGTTTTAATTAATGTTTATTAACTTTAATATGTTAGTTGTTTAGCTTAAAAATTATAACAGAAAGTAATCCTTTAATTTACCCAGCTAGATTGAAGATAACGACTGATAAACAAATACATTTATTTTACTCAGCTAGAGAAGCAGAACATTTTGTTGCCCAGATGTTCTCTCCTGCCTAATGTAGGGATTGAGATAGGTAATTATCTTCTAGAATATTTTTAATGTTTTTTCTCAATGACAGACCTTCTAGGGGTTGCTCCTTGGTCAGAGGGGAAAACTGGGCCAGAGGGGGTCGGTCAGGGTTTTTTTTTTTCTGTTGTGCCTTGGGTTGTTTTGGTTGATCTTGGTGGTTCTCCCTATGTTGCCTTTCTTCCCCCCTCCCCTTCTTGAATGTTGGACACAGTGAAGGGATGTAAGCTGGTTTCCTGGAATATTGGAGGCCTCACATCACCCATTAAATGGAAGACAATAATATCTTATTTGAGGAAAATAAACACTGATATTTCCTTTATTCAGGAAACTCACTTAAAGATAGAGGAAGTATCAAAACTCAAATGTTTCTGGGTTAAGGAAGTTTTTCTTCCCCTAGTGCAGAAAGGAGAGGGGGCGTTGCAATCCTGATTGGGAAAAAGATAAACTACGAAATTTTACATATCAATACGGATCCAGAGGGGAGATATTGTAATGCAGGAGCAGTATGTAGGGAATTAGTGTCTAGTTCCACTCAGTCTCACAAGTAACGGGGTTAGAAATAACATAACCCCTATTCAGTTCATTGACTGAGGGCCCAAAAGGGAAAAAGCAGATTGGTAGTGTGCAATATTCACTGTAAAATATAGTTATGGGAGCAGAATTAGTCACCTTCTTATAATGAAATAGTTGATTCACAGAAGTTAGTATGCAGATATGATACAGTTGGTAAGTTGTGCACAAACATATAGCTGGTGTAAAACGGTTGTTTTATCAAACAATTACCTTCTATTTGAGAGATTACGGTAAACACAGGTAAGTAGCTTGAACAACATTACAACAGTTCAGGTAGGAGATATGACAAGTTTTACCTTGGTCTTTATGCTTGGTACCTGCAGATGAATAGTGCAGTCTGATTTTCCTAATCACCACTGTGAAGAGGGAGAGGTGTACCTCTGCAGGGAAGCTTGTGAGAGTTCAGCTGACAGGCTGCAGCGCAGGAGGCACGAAGGACGCTTGTAAGATGGTGACACAGCAGGACTGTGGTAGCTTCAATAGAGGCCGCTGGAGGTTTGCACCGGAAGTGGATGCGTAGTTAGAGGTGAGCTAAATCGGCTCTTTTAGTTCTGAGGGTGAAACTGTAATACTTTACAAACAAGGCAAAAGGTAAATAAGCAGCAGATAGGAGTAAAGATGCCAAACACAGGTTAGTAACGTAGTACCAATAAAAGCACAAAACAGCAAAAAGTAATCCTTAATACTTATTGTAATCCAGGCTTAAGTGGAGAGTAGGGAAGATCCAGAAATCCTACCTACAAACAATCCTAAGCAAGGTGTGGTAGGAAGGAGGAGCCTTATATAGGCAGGTAACTTAAAGGTACAGGCCATAACCATGACAGATATCTAATGCTAAAAATTAAAATTGCCAAACCCCTGTATACATTTTGTAATATCTATGCGCCAAATGTTTTTAATCCTATTTTCTGGGAAACACTACAAGCCAAAATACTATCCTATGCTGAGGGTTATTTGATAATGGGGAGAGACTTTAACATGGCACCACAATACCCTTTAGATAGGCTGAGGTAAAACTCTCCCTCCCTGTGACGAACCAGGGTTATCCAACCCTGCACCAGTCACTTATTTGGCACAGAAAGGGTTATCATACCCCTTCTACTCTCACTAATATATCGCAATCTAGCCACACCAGGCCAGCTTGTGATTTAGTACATTGGGTGCAAGGGTTAACAACATGCTCCAGTCTGTACTAGACTTAAAATAAATGCCCAAAACTCCCCTTTAATGCCACCCACACTAAACTAACTATGCTATCTAGCTCAAACACTGCCACCACTTATGATTTATTAATGGGAAAATCCTAAGGAAAAACCCAGACTTACACATTAACTCTCTGAATATAATTTAGCAGAAAATAACCTAAATTATACAGTTCTAATATTCCAGTCTCTTTCAGTAACGTGGTTCAATTATTAGACAAAGGCCAACACTTAATAAAGGAATTATTTATTATGCCAAAAATATTATGCACAATGCATTATTAATAAAAAGTTGTTACAAATACAATTACACACAGCAAACAGGTTAAAATAAAATTAAGAAAATAACAGACCTAATACTTTCCTAGCTAATAAGTCTGCCCCCAGGGAGATGGGCAAGAGAAAATGGTCACTCACGCTGTGGAAGCCTCCCTTGTAGAATGAACAAACTTATAGTTAAAAAATAAGATTCTTATACCTATTTTCCAGAGATCAAGTTGCCTGACCACACCCTCCTGGGCGGGCTAAGAAACCCCCCTGTCTTTATGACCTTCAATAAACTTTTTGCCTGAAATTATAGAAAAGTTTTTGCCTGAAATTATAGAACCCATTATAATTTCTGCTAGGTAAATCTATTTTCAGATACACTGATCGGCAGTCTCTTCCTTACATTGTGAGCAACAGTTTGATACCAGATATGACAGGGTTGTCATACTTCCCTTAATTTAATGTCATAACAGTTTTAAACACATATATACATTATACCCATGTCCCTTTATTGACCTTATCAGTTTCTGTGACTGAGGCACTATTTTCTATCATGCCTTCTGCTGACAGTCTGAGCCATAAAGCTCTATCCTGTGTATACTACAAAGCATTTATGAGGCTCCTGGCACTTCAAAGAAACACAAACAAGCACAAGACACAATTCTTCTTGAAAAGCAAATAACTGTTTTTAGTTCACAAACTAAACAGAATTAACACCTTAGCAGCTAAATCCTGAAGTATTCGTGACACTCCCCAAGAACCAAAAGAGATAACTTACAATTAAAAACCTTTATTAGGATATTTCGGAATCTAAGGGTCAGAGATATATGGAGATCCAAACCAAAAACCCGGATGCTAGAGAATTTACCTGCCTTTCAAAGGCTCACAAGACCCTTTCTAGAATCGATCTATTTCTTCTTGATTAAAGATTATGTAAATTAGGAGTTATACTGGGTATTCTCCCGATATGTGTCGCTGACCATGCTACTATATTTTTTTAAATCCTGCCGATGGATCTGGCATCTAAAACTCGTTTGGTTCTATTTTCCTAATTACTTAGCCTCAGACTTTGAGTTTAAAACATGGCTTAAACATAAATTTGAGGAATATGTTCAATTTAATCAGGACTATATAAACCGCCCGCGTTTTTTGGGAAGCCGCAAAAGTGGTGATCAGAGGGGAGATATTAGCCTATAGTATTAACAGAACAAGGAAATATAAGTTGAGGGAAAAAGAAATTCTGAAGTCATTATCTAATTCATATAACCGTTATTTGTTAGAGAAAACACCAGAAGCATGGGCAAGATACACACGAGCAAAAAAGGAAAGGGATACTTTCCTTATTCATAGATCTACCCAGAAAGATTTAAAATTCTAAGCTTAGTTTCTTAGATATGGTAGCAAAGCAGGGAAACTCCTTGCTAATCTAGTTAACAGAGAAAAGGGTCCAGTATTGATCAAAATCCTTCAAAACAAAGGCAAAATCTTTACAACGTCAGAAGAGACCCTAAAGATTTTTTCAGACTATTACCAAGATCTTTATTCCCTTAAGTCATCAAATAACCTGGAGCGCGAGGACTTCTGGAGAAAGATTACCTTTCCGACTTTAACATCTGACTTAAATGAAACTTTGAATTCCCCCATCTCTGAGGTAGAAGTTGTTAAAGCTATCCAAGAACTGTCCATAAACAAAGCCTGAGGACCTGACACTGACCTGACAAAATACTATCTCCATTAATTGCTCCATACTTAGTTACGCTCTTCAATGACATGTACATTGAAGGTAATCCGGCTTCATCTAGCTTTGCTGCTTCTTTTACTACTCTTATTTTAAAGACAGGGAAGGATCCGGTTAAGAAAGAGTCTTATAGACCTATAGCCCTTCTGAACATGGATTACAAATTGCTAACTTCTGTTTTGGCCCGTAGACTACAAGCCGTTCTTCCTACTATCATCCATAAAAATCAAGCAGGATTCTTGACTAATATAAATTCCTCGGCAAAAATTCTGAAACTTTTCATTACCATTGACTATTTCAAAACGTTGGAGAAGCGGGGATGGGGGGGGGGGTGAGGACAGCTCTGACATGGCAATTGTCTCAATTGAAGAGGAAAAGGCATTTGACTCAGTTCACTATGACCATCTATTTTTTTACCCTCTCTCGATTCGGGTTCCAAGGTAAGTTCCTCAAATTTATAGATAAGTTGTACAATAAGGCATGTACAAGATTGGTAGTTAATGGTATGATATCCACAGACATAAGGCTAGGAAGAGGTACCAGGCAGGGGTGTCCTCTCTCCCCTCTTCTCTTCAACGTTGCAATTGAACCCCTTGCTATTCTAATCAGACAGCAAATTGAAGGTATTAAGATAGGTAAGAAAGAGCTTAAAGTAGCTCTCTATGCCAACGAAATTCTCATTTACATTATGAATCCTCAAACTAATATACCAAGGCTTTTATCAATTATTGACCAATTTGGCTCGTTCTCAGGGTATAGGGTAAATACTACTAAGTCTGAGTTGATGTGGATTAAGCAAACTAAAGAATCACCTGTGAATATACCTTTTAAAATTTGTTTCAGATTCAATTAAATATCTAGGCATTGTAAACTCTCCTAATCCGGACAACTGGTATAGCCTCAATGTCCTTCCGGCATTGAATAAAACCAGAGAAACTATGAAAAATTGGCAAAATCTTCCTCTTTCCATCTCAGGTCTCATAGCCCTCTATACGATGATCCTCCTTCCTAAACTTTTGTATGTACTTCAAAATACCCCACTGATCTTGAAAGGGAAAGATATTAGGATGTTTAACACTGCTTTGAGAAGGTTCATCTGGCAGGATAACAAACCCAGAATTTCACTACCAAAACATTCCTTACCCAGGAAGTATGGGGGATGTGCCTTACCTGACCTTCAACTCTATAACTATGTATATCTTGCACGACCGATTGGATTTTTTCTAGAGATTATGTAACGGATAATGAGTTGGAGAACAATGTAACTTCCCCATTTTTTCCTATAGCATTCATTCATATTAATCATAGGGTAATTCCAGATGAAGTAAACAAATTCAGGCCTCCAATCTCCAATCCAATTCAGGTGTGGCGGAGGATCTGTAACCTTCTGGAACTAGATGGAAGGGTCTCTAAATATTTACCGCTGAAGGGGAACCCCCAATTTCAAGCGGGGCTGCAATCTGCGTTATTTCAGAGGTGGCATAATTTGGGCCTTGATAAGGTTGCCTACCTACTAGATAGTGAGAGAAGGTGTGTTTAAACGTTTGCTTCCCTTAGGAGTGAATTTAACCTTCCTCAAAAAGATTTCTATGCTTATCTACAGGCAAGACACTATGTTCTGAAGCTAACAAATGAGTCTGGCTGGAATTGGTCATTGGGGAGCTTGGAAAACTGGCTTGTCTTAGTCAAGAATGGTCACATGTCAATTTACACATGTTACCAATCTCTTAACTCCCTCAAAGGTCCTACCAATCTGTAAAAAATCTCTTCCAAATGGGTACCAGCCTCATCGCTAAGCCAAGTGGAAGCTAGTCACATACAATCTTTTATTACCAAGTTACGCAAGTTACTCTCTCCTCTTCGTGGAGAGAATCCCATATCAAACTGGTTTACATAGCATATTATGCGCCCGAAAAAGGGTTTAAATGTGGGAACCCTAATCTTAATCAGTGCCCAAAATGTTCACTCTTTTCGGCTAACCTTCTGCATATGATATGGGATTGCCCAAAAATAAGACGTTTCTGGTTGAATTTAGAGTATTGGCTTAATGAGACGTTAGGAATCTCCCCTTTGGTCCTTTCATTGGCTTATATAGTGTTTCTCTGGACGGATGAAACATATCACTCACTAAGAAGAAAATAAATAACATGGCTATACTAGCTGCTAGATACTTAATCTTTAAGAAATGGAAAGAGAGCTCTATTCCCTGTATTCCCAAAATCAGGAACTGTATGAAGAAACAATGTATCCTAGAACAGTTCGACACAAGTATAAATTATGTATGTGACGTAACTTTGTTTTTAAAATGGTCACTCTTTATTAAAACCTTTCCGACTAACGAAATTAACCATCTAATATACCTATTTAGAAACTCAGAATTGGTTCTACTGGGTGTATGGTAACGTTTTGCCTCCATATATTCATCCTTTCATTGTCTCCATACGTCCTTTCCTCTCCTCCCTTTTTTATTTTTTATTTTATTATTTTGAGCATTTTTTTTTATTTGTTTGGTTAAAGTTGGTTAAAGTTAGGGGGGAAAGGTGGGGGGAAAAAAACAAACAAAAAAAAAACAACCCCAACAGATAGATGATGGTGGTTATATATCACCATAGATTACAGGAATGAATATACACTTGTTGTGTACATTTTTTGAATGTATGGATTTAATAGAGCAATGTTTGTTAATAATTGTTAAGATAGTTGTATACACACCGGCCTAAGTTCCCAGTGCACTTTTGAGGAGTCAATAGAAGCCAGTAGCAATTTATAGACTTATATTTATATGATACAATCATATTCTTATCATGGTCTATTGTTTAAGAAAATGAGTAACTCACGATAGTTAGGTAAAATGAATAGGGTTAAAGACAAGTCCAAAATGTCTCCAATTCCAATAAACTTCCAATTCTAAATAAGAGGTTAAGACATGGAGCTCCTTGCAGATGCGTGATGCAACCTCACAGTCCGGCAGCTAACTCCGCCCCCAGCATGCAGCATTACATAACAATTCATTATTTTATTTATTATTTTTAAAGCGTATGATCATATCAATATTTTTTAAAGGGGGCACAGCATTTCATTTGGGTGGGCATTGCCCCCCAATGCCCCCCCTTGGAGCCGACCCTGCCAGGCCCTAATGTGGGCCTTTAACAGGCAGCTCCCACCCTTATCGAGCAAGCCAGTGCAGTTCAACAGCTACCCCCTCCCACTCCCGCAGCTAGTGACTTAGGAGGGCTGGCGCGCGCAGCAGAGATGAGCATAGGGCAGTTGGGGCATGTAGGGAGGGTCGCGACGCAGCCGTTGTCCACCTTACCACCAGCAGCCATGGCGGTGGTGATGAGCCCGGTGGGGGTAGTGCAGGGTCAAGAGGGTCCCAGGTCCAAGGATGGGCGTTGCGGCTTGGCGCAGCCTTGTTCCCCTGCAGGCCCCTTGGCAGAGGTAGGCCACGCCCCCTGCATGGTGCACGTCGCGCGTCTTCCCCCTCTGGCTCATCAAGCGGGGAGGAGCGTGGCCACCATGTTGGGGGGAGGAGCCTGCACAGCACACTTGGTCCACGCAACCAGAGCACTCAAGGTAGGTTGGGGAGTCTACGGGTCACAAATGGGGCTCCAAAGGGCAGGGGTGGTGTGCGTGGTGCATAGCAGCAGCAGCCGGATAGCGACAATTGGCGCCAGGAGAGTGATGCATGGAGGGATGAGGAGGCTAGTCCGGTGATGGCGATGAGTGTGGCTGGGGGTCACAATGGGTGTGGCAGAGTGAGCGATGGTCAGGGAGCCACAGGTATGTCATTTGAGATGCGCGGGCCGTCCCGCACGTCGACAGTTGTCATGGGGAGTGTGGACCCAGGTGCAGGGGGGGATTATGTGCATCAAGGGGTGGTGAAAGCAGGGATAACGCATTATGGTGTTTTTGGTACACAGGATGGCCCGGTGGGGAACAGTGCGCATGGGGTCATGTGTTTACAGGGCCTCAATTGCACGTGGGTGCAAATGTGAATGCACAGCCCTTGGGAATGACTGAGGAAATTATCAGGAGAGTGGTGGAAGCCACTCTACGTGAGGGTAATAGGCCGCAGCCCTCTCCCTGGTTATATGTGCACGCCTGGGAGGGGGAGGGGCAAGAGGAAATTATCAGAAGGTCGGTATCTGCAGCCCTGGGGATGAATGAAGGGCGGGGGCAGGGTACAGTGAATGTGAGCGGCACCTCTGGGGCCTCATTCGCGGCTCCCCAAAATGTTTTGTCCCCACAGATACGAGAGAGGAGCACCAGCTATGGAAGCAGGGTTGTCTAGTGCATTGGTGGTCGCGGGACCCAGCAGGGAACAGCCGGTGGAGACTGTATCAGCACTGCAGACAGAGAAAGAGGGAGCCCAGGCCACAAACAGTGAGTACTGCACACCAGACATCACACACGCTGACGCAGCAGACATCACACACGCTGACACAGGGTCATCTACTAGTGATTTAGATTCAGAGAGGGGTGGATCTGCGACTAGTGGGTAAAGGGCAGCAGCAGATATTTAGGTGGATTATGAAGATTGCGGTAGGGCATGCAAAAGCCAAGTTAGGAGTTGCTGGATTAGTGGAGGTCCCTGCAGGGACTTCGGTGGTAGGGAGCGTGGGACAACCACAAGGGCAGGTGTCTTGAAAGGTAGCAGCCTAAGGGGATACATATCCTTGCCTGGTTCACTCGTTATACGGTCACCTCAAGGCAAAAATTATAAAAAAGATCCACGAAGGGCGCTAAGTGAATGTATTTGAGCTGTCATTAGAGGCTTACAGGGCTAAGCAAAAGGTGGATGATGGCACTGGCACTAAGAAAGTTTGCCGGCCAGAGACTTATGAGGAATGGCAGAAATGCTTCAGGGTCCTGGCGGCATGCTACGTGGACAAATGGCCTCTGCAGGGGCACGACCTATTCAAATATCAGGATACCATAGAGGATATCCATAACAGATTTAAGGAAGGGCATGGCGTGATTACGACATGGCCTTCCGCAGGAAGATAGTGGGAAATCCATTGTTGCATTTTGGGATGCAGGACATGTACTTGTGGTCTAAATTGAGGCTGGAAGGGGCGTCACCTCCGCCTGTGACGGGGCGACAGGGGCCTTCACCAGAAGAGGCAAGGCAGGAAGTGCTGGTAATTTCAGGACCGGCAGTGTGACAGGGGGAGCAGCTGTTCCTTTCGGCACATCTGCAAGCATTGTAGCGGCCCCCACACGGGAATTGAGTGTAACAAGAAGAAGAAGCAGGGGCCCTAAAGGCCCATCTCCAGGCTGGGAACTGATGTCAAGGGCACCAAACCCACTTAGGCCGGCAGCCATGGGGCCATGGCTGGCACATTACCCTGATCAGGACGCCACAAAGTTTCTTTGGTTAGGGTTAGAAGAGGGTTTTAGGATTCCGGTGCTAGGCCAGGTCGTGGGGTCGGCAGTTCATCGCAATTTAAAAATGGCTTATGATTTCCAACATGTAGTCAGGGATAAGTTGTCAAAAGAGGTGGCATTGGGCAGGGTGGCTGGCCCATTCGAGGCCCTACCTTTCCCGCACCTAGTGGTCTCACCTCTGGGGGTAGTGTCTAAAAAGGAGCCAGGAAAGTTCAGATTGATTCACCACCTGTCATTCCCCAAAGGGGCGTCTGTTAATGACGCCATTGATCCGGAGCTGAGCTTGGTGCACTACCAATCTTTCGATGAAGCATTGGCGATAGTGAGAGCTAATGGCCCCAGGGCGCTGATGGCGAAGCTGGATATTGAATCTGCTTTCTGGCTTCTGCCCCTTCACCCGTCATCCTTTCGGTTGATGGGAATGAAGTTTGAGGAGGGCGTACTATTTGGACAGATGCCTACCCATGGGGTGCTCATTGTCCTGTTCTCTATTTGAGTGCTTCAGTTCGTTCCTTCACTGGGTGGTGCAGAAAGCGTTGGGGCGGGGCTTTGGCCCATTACCTAGATTACTTCTTGTTAGTGGGGAAAGTGGGTTCCGCGGAGTGCGAAATGTTAATGGAGGTAATGCAGAACATGATGACAAAATTTGGTGTGCCACTTGAGGATGATAAAACCCTTGCACCTGTCTCACCTTTCTATGAATAGAGATATATACTGTAAATCAGTATGCAGGTTAAAACAGGACAAGGTGGCTCACCTTTTGCAGGTTGTGCAAGGGGTGTTCAGGGAGGACAGTGTTCCTGTTAAGAATATTCAGTCCTTGCTGGGCCTCCTTAACTTTGCAGGAAGGGTCATCCCAATGGGTAGGGTGTTTAACCGTCATTTGGAGAATGAAGGGGCCCAGGGGACAGCATAAGTGGATTAGGGTCACCACTGAGTTAAAGGAAGACTTAGGTGTGTGGGAAAGATTTCTGGTCCACTTTAACGGAGTCTGTATCTGGAGGGCCCCGCCCATTTCTAACCAAACGTTGCATCTATTCATAGATGCGGTGGGGTGTTTTGGGTATGGGGCATACCTAAACAGGGAATGGAGTGCTGCTCCATGGCCTACTGGATGGATAGCAGCGGGCTGGACAACAAATCTGACATTGCTGGAGCTTTTCCCAATCATAGTTGCCGTTGAAATTTGGGGGCAGTGGCTAGCGAATAGGTCAGTGGTGTTCTAGACGGACAATATGAGTGTGGTTTACGCCATAAACAGATTGCCCGTCTCCTCGCCGGGGATAGTGACATACTTAAAACAGTTGGTGTTACACTGCTTGTAGCTTAACATTTGCTTCACCGCCAGACACGTCCCAGGGGTGCATAATGTGATTGCGGATGCACTCTCTCGATTTAATTAGGAGCAGTTTAGGAAAGCAGCACCCAGGGCGGCAGTAGATTGGTTAATGTGCCCTCCTTTTCTTTGGCAGCTGATACAGGATGGGAAGCCATCCTTCCACTAGTTTGGGCATCACTGGCGCTGAAGACCTGGAGAGCTTACAAGGGCCATTTGAAAAGATGGGAGTCATTTTGTCACCAGAGAGGGTTCCAGTTGCAGCAGGCATCACAGGTACAGGTGCTTGACTGGTTAGCAGCTTTGAGACAGGAGGGGATCACCAGATTAGGAGTGGGGAGTAGATTGGCTGCAGTAGTTTTCTTTAACAGAGCGTTGGGGAATATTGATCACTCTGTATCTTTTCTCGTATGGCAGGTCTTGAAGGGCTGGGGTAGGCTGGACCCTCGCCCGAAGGATCGAAGGAAGCCGATCACACCGCTTTGCCTGAGTCAGCTGGTGTTGGAGATGGGGTCGGTTTGTTCCTCCAAGTATGAAGTTTTGCTGTTCTGTACAGCGTTCGCCTTAGCTTTTGCAGGGGCATTACATTTGGGTGAATTGGTGGCGTCAATCAGAGCCAAGGGCTCAGGGGGGATACAAGCGAGTCATATAAGAACCTTGGAAGAGGGGCTATTCCTGCTAGTACCTAGGTCAAAGACAGACCAAGAACGTAGAGGGACGTGGTTGTCCCTGGCAAGGAAAGAATTCCAGGAATGTTGTCCGGTGCAATGCGTTGGGAAATTTATCAAAGTGAGCCCGATGGGTGTCATCAATTCCTGGTACTCGAGGACGACAGCTCATTGTCCGTTTTCCAGTTCTGCAGGGTGCTTGCGACAGCAGCGGAGAGGATGGCGTTAGATCCAGCAAGGATAGCTCCACATTCCTTTCGCATAGGAGCAGCTACTAGTGCGGCTGTGTGAAGGGCTTCCACATGTGAGATCAAACTATTAGGTAGCTGGAAGTCAGGGAGCTATAAAACATACATCAGGCCAACCCACAATGTATGTAATTTGTTTTAGGAGCAGACAAACTTGTAACAGTGGGGGGTTAAAGTTTAAGCGCTAGGTGGGGGAAGGGACAGTCGGGGACTGTCGTCTGATGGCGGGCAAAAGGTGTTAATGTGGTTTAATCATGTTTTGCCAGGTATGAATTCCCCTCCAGTTCGGGTGTGGATAATAGGGCATTCTTTTATCCACTGGGCGTCCATCAGGACGCTGCGTTCCCCACAAGGTCAGCAGCTTGGATTTCTGACATCCAGGGCCAACTTTCCATGTTTAGGGCATAGGGGCCTAACATTGGAGGGATCGCCAGCCCTTCTGCAAGAAGCGCACAGAAGCAAGAAGGGCACTTGTGCTGCACTTAGGAGGAATGACTTGGGATCCATACCAGCTTTGGATCTCATTAGGAGGATGGCGGTCGATCTAAAGTAAGTGCAGGCTTGGCTCCGTGATGTGTGGATAGGTTGGTCCAATGTGGTCGCTCGACTGCACTGGAGGTATATAGCGACCTAGAAGGTCAACAATCAATAAAAACAACAATCATAAAAAAGTTAATAGGGAGATAAGAAGAACGGTCACGGCCCTGGGGGGCTTTGTTATCAGGCACGATATGATTACAGCTGACAAAAAGGGCCTATATCGCCCTGATGGTGTACACCTAACGGACGTTGGGTTGGATTTATTTATGAAGGACATCAGGAGCGCACTATTAAAGATATTATAATAAAAAAAATATTTGTTCTGGAATCATCTACATAGATTATCCATAGAGGTCTGTTATATAGTTGCTAAAAAAAAAAAAAGTAATAGGTACCTGTTGGCTGAGGTGGCGGCAAGAGTAATTTGATCCTTTCTCTTGTGGCAGGCAGGCAAGGCCCTGGAAGTGGGCACGAGAGAGAAGAGTGACAGTCTAGAAAAAGGGAGGGGATACGCCCACTAGGTGCCAGCATAGGGGTACTCTCCCTTGTGGATGCAGACCGATGATTTCTACACATCACAGCTCTCTCTCTGTGCCATTGAGCATGAACAGCCGGGTGTCGGGCTGCAAACACCAAAAGGGGCCTTGTCCACCGGTTATGACGAACTTGATTTCAAGTTTGGATTATGTTATGTTTAAAGAGTACCTAATAAATAATATTAGCCATAAGTTAATCGTTTATTGAATAAACGTGACCGTGACCGGCCTTTTCCCAATGAAGTTGTCTTGTCTTATTTATTTAAGTTCAGTATTAGAGTACGGAGAATGTAATAGGGGGTTTATCTCATTAGCTTCCCTACAGTTTTAAGAGGAAAACGAAAAACAGCAGCAAAAGCACAAGGAAAAAAAAACGTATTTAAATAAACATTCTGACATATTACAGCCCCTCTAGCCGGGGCCGCCATCAGGGGGTGATAGGGGTGACTCCTGTCAGGGGCCCAATGGGCTAGGGCTATGGGCTTTTTTTTTTTTTTTTTTACATTTTGGCAGCCACCAGTGGGTACTACAGCAGAGTGCTAATTGAGCATGGGAAATGTTATTACAAGGAGTAAAGTATTAGCATTTGAGAGGATTTCTGAGTGTGCACTAAACCACTATGCACAGTGTGAGACAGACTTGGCACTTTGTAGAGTGTGTGCCTGAGTCAGACGGCAGATCACTTTCATTTGCAGAGGAGGTACGAATTACTTAGTAAATGTTTTTTATTTCTTTGTGCAATTTAAGATTGTAACTTCAGTGTGGTAGTAGTTGTATGGTGGGGCCAGGGGTCCATAAAAACACATTTTTTTAGCAGCAGTGTATTTATGATTATTTGACAATGCTGTAGAAATTCTATATTTAAAACCATGCAGAAATGTTTCCTCTTCAATACACAAATGATATATATTACATTCCAGTTTACTGCCCCTTTATGCAAGGACTTTCCAGATACAAGGAGGCATTTTATCTAAGATTTTTACATCTGCATAACATGTTATACTCTCTGACTAAGATTGCTCAGTGTTGGAAATGAGACAGGTTAACTTAAAGCTGTTCAGTTTACTCTACAGCTGACTTAATTTTGAAATACATACCAACAAGCTTAAATCCTGCATTTAACCAGATCTAATGGTATGAGTACCACAGCTTATAGTTCCACCAAGACCATATAGAGTACAGCATTTTCAAAATCCACAAGTACAGCTGACAGATGGGAACATTTGTACACTATATTTGAAGTGGTGCTCTTGGTTGGGGAAAATGGGGAAAATATCAAACAAACATATGTCAACCTTTTAAAAGTACTTTTCTTCATCTAGCCATCTACCCAGATCATTAATGTACAATTTTGAATTCACAGAATTATTTTTGTTTGCACATTTACAAATATGATTCTTTAAAAGTGATCTCTTAATTTCTGCATTTTTTTTATCATGCATGTATAAATGTTTCCTCCTGTGAGTGTTTCTGTGGGTGTCTGTGTTTATGTCTTTGTGCTTTGGTTTGTGTCTCTATGAGTGTGTATGCATTTTTTTTCTGTTGGCATCTCTGTGAGGGTGGGTGTGTATGTCTTTGTGCATTTTCTGTGGATGTCTGTGAGGGTGTGTGCATATGTATTTGAGCTTTTTCTATGGGTGTCTCTGTGAGGGTGGGCGTGTGTTTGTCTTTGTGTATTTTCTCTGGATGCCTCTGTGAGGGTGGGTGTGTATGTCTGTGTTTTCTGTGGATGTCTCTGTGAGGGTGTGTGTGTGTGTGTATGTATGTCTGTGTTTTCTGTGGATGTCTCTGTGAGGGTGTGTATTTTCTGTGGGTGTCTCTGTGAGGGTGTGTGTATGTCTTTGTGTGTTTTCTGTGGATATCTCAGTGAGGGTGTGTATGTATGTCTTTCTGTGTTTTCTGTGGGTGTCTCTTTGTGTGTGTGTATGTCTTTGTGTGTTTTCTGAGGCTGTCTCTGTTGGTGTTTCCTTGGGTGTATGTGCAAGTTTGAGTTTGTGTGTGTGTGTGTCCATTGTCTGTTCCTTTTTAGGACATTTTGACCTTACTACTGATTATTCACATGTTTCTACAGACTTTGAGACTAATGAAACCTTTCCGGAAATCACCAATCTACCATTTAACCTTTAAATTATTGTTTAGGCAGTTCAGGGCCCTTCCTTTCAGCCACTGCATGCTGTTGTCATCATTTAGTTGGCATCTTCCTTTACAAAAATATATTTAGAACTCCATATTTTGTTTTCTAAATCTCCTTTTTTTTTTTTTACAAAACTGTAGTTTACCTCATTACTTGTCAGGTCAATGTAAACAAGTGCTAAGTGTCTGTTTGGGTGTCTGTGCCTGAGTTTCTTTGCGTGTTTGCTAGAGTGTCTATATGTGAATTCTTATGTGTGAGTGTGTGTGTGTGTGTGTGTTTCAGTGTATGTTACTACCTTTACAACATTTCCAAGTTTAAATAGACACTTAAGAATAAAGTGCATATACGTTTTAGTCACTTGGTCAAAAATTGCACATGTCAAAGGAGGGGGGGGCCCTGATCAATGGTTAAGTCAGGGGCCCCAAAATTTCTAGTGGCGGCCCTGCCTCTAGCAGACAAGTGGTTAACTATCTGTAATCTATCAATCAATTTAAATGGTGACATTTTGATTAAAAAAAGCACTTAAAAATGGACTTACACTGGTCACTCAGACAATTTTTATATCTTCTCTTTCGTTTTATGGCCAACATTATTTTTTGCATTTCAATATCCATCCAAAACACAAATATATTGTGACAAGTCATCTTAGGTCTTCAGATAATGAGGACATTGTGAATACTATTATCTGTGGAGTCATTTGTTATAATGGTAAATATGAGAACATTGCTTTTTGATTGGATTATGTTATGGACCATATGGCTCTACAGCTAAAACCGCTCAAAGGATGTAATTATTTGTATACTACATAAACAGTACTTAATCATGACAATGGATTTTATTAGCTCTTAATGTTTGTTTAAAGTAAATCAGTCAATTTCCACATTTAAAATGAATGTAACATGAAGGTAAATGCTGCAATTAAATGGATATTACTTTATTAGCTTTACTTTACATTTTTTACGCAGAAAAAAAACAACAACAAAAAAATAAGATATTTAGATCGTGGTCTTTCATATGGATGTAAAGTGTCCCTTTCTCTTGAGAGTCTTGCTGACTTCCTGCTGAAAGACAACAATGCATACCTGGTAAACATGCTTAGAGGCATGATACACAAAATATTTTTGTTTCATCAAAAAGAGATGTTTTGATTTTTTTAAATTATTTTCCTGTGCTAAATAAACCAACTTTTATGTGAGATCTGCCCCTATTAACTACAGAGCAACACAGTTTCAGGAGGACCAAGGTGCATATAATCAGGCTTTTTTTTTTTTAAACAGCTTTTACTTAACCTTTTTCACTAACAAAATGCATATATGTTTAACAGCTGTTCTTTCATATGTATGATAAAAAATAATAATAATACATGCCCCTTTAAAACTTTAAAGGGACATATACTTATTTTTATAGAATAAAACAGATTATTTAGCAGAGGCTAATAGACAACTTAGTGATACACAAACCTACAAACCTCTCTTGTCCGACCCTACTGATTCTTTTACTTTTGTTTTATGTCAAATAGTGGAGGGGGCAAGAAATGACAGTATTATTTCTTCTAAGGTGGCAGATAGTGTCATGTCTATGATATTGTCTCTCTGACTGTCTCTTTAAATCCCAGTTTTACCTTTTATAAGGCTCCTCCTAACTAGATCCTGTGCTCTGTAATTTGATTCTGTCAGCTGATTTCCCTCAGGCAATATTCAGCTGCTGAACTACTTGCTCACCGGTCCTCTATGAGTAACATCAATCAGGAGCTTTTCCACCTAACGATCCTGCTGGATTTGGAACCTCCACCTTTTCCTCACAAGTCGCATGTGTCCAGTGCAAGCCCTCTCAACCCCAAGCTAACCGCTATACGGATCTCCGCTAACCAGCTTCTCACTGACTTGCCTGTCAGCACTGCGGCTCCTACGCAGCCTCCCTGCACTTCCGGTTTGGCGATACCGGACTTCAGGTAACCTCTTCTTGTGTGCAGCACTTACCGCTGGAGATCTGGGGATTCCAGGTACCGTACATAAGTACTCCTCTTTGCCTAACAATTTGAACTTGTGACTAACAGGAGGTAAAAGACTTTTCTTAATCCGTTTATGCCAAGGCTAGATCAGAATTATTTTGAAGTTGCTTGTGAAACGTCTTTGCTTAATTATACTCTATTTGTGGATATATGTATATGCTATTACTCAGAGTCAAGTTATATGGTACTACCAATCCTACACCTGTGAGTAAGCACGTAATTGCTGACCTTATATAAAGACTGCCTGTAGTTTTGTGCTAAGGTTCTTTGCTTATTTGTATTGTTTTGCCTACCTGAACACACAGGCCAACTGTTACATAGTTCTCTCCACACATTGCAAGAGTAAGGTTTGAGCTTTCCACTAACACCTAATATTCTTGCAATCCTGGTAACCATTAACCTAACCCATACCGGGCCCTCAGTCTAGGATCAGAACAGGGGATTGTGAATTAACAGCCCCGATATTTTGTGAGACTGAGTGGTTACTGAAACATAATTCCTCACACTGATTCTTACATATTACAGAGCCATAAAAGAAAAAAGGAATTAGTATGGAGTTAGCAGAACTCACGAATAAAGTATCAGCATTAACACAAAACATGGATTTGTTGATTTAGGGTATTAGAGAGATCCAGTCTGAAAATCAATACCTCAGAACAGTCATTAGAGATAATATTGATAACAGACCATCTATGCCAGAATCACCCCCTGATCCTCAAGTGTGCCCCCAGAGAGATTCTCGGGGGATAGATCCCAGTTCAGGGATTTCAAGAATTCTTGCCTATTGTTTTTTTCCTTAAAACCTAAGACTTACCCTACAGAACGTACAAAAGTACTTACTGTCATTTACTACCTTAAAGGAGAACCCAAAGCCTGGGCCACTAATTTTTGGGAAACCAATGATCCTTTGTTGGATTCTCTACAACTATTCTTTGAGAAAATGTCATTCCTTTATGAGGATAAAAATAAACAGAATACTGCCGAAAATGCTATTAGGGCATTAAGACAAAATAGAAGACCTGCAGAGGACTATGGGGCCCATTTATCAAAGGGCTTGCGGACCTGATCCGACACTGCGGATCAGGTCCGCAAGACCTCGCTAAATGCGGAGAGCAATGCGCTCTCCGCATTTAACATTGCACCAGCAGCTCACAAGAGCTGCTGGTGCAACGCCGCCCCCTGCTGACTCGCGGCCAATCAGGAGGTGTCAATCAACCTGATCGTATTCGATCAGGTTGATTTCCGGCGATTCCTGTCCGCCTGCTCAGAGCAGGCGGACAAGGTTATGGAGCAGCGGTCTTTAGACCGCTGCTTCATAACTTGTGTTTCTGGCGAGTCTGAAGACTCGCCAGAAACACGGCCCTTCAAGCTCCATACGGAGCTTGATAAATGGGCCTGAAAGTCTCTGATTTTAAGAGATGGGCACCTGACACCCTATGGAATGAGGCAGCATTACTTTACCAATTTTGCTGTGGCCTATCTGACATTGTTAAAGATGAGTTAGCCAGGGGTCCTCTTCCCCCTACTCTTGATAGTCTTATGACACATGCGGTCACTATAGATCGGAGGATACGTGAACGCAAAATGGAGAGAGGATGCACCAAACAAACATGGAGGAAATCACCTGTCCCATCTTATACTTCTCCTGCTACTCATACTCCAGATGAACCAATGGAGATTGCATTTACTAAAGACCTCTCACTTCAGATGAAAAGAACAGAAGGAAGGGTAATAATCTATGTTTGTATTGTGCGTCCAAAACGCACCCAGTAAAGGAGTTTCCTATTCTCCAGAAACAGAAGGGTAAGAGAAGATCATCTGTAATAAGTTGTACTCAACAGATTCCTCATATTTCTCATTGTAACCGCTCTATCTCTTTACAGTGGGAGGGACAAAGAATCCAGACTCAAGCCATTATTGATTCCGGTACTACAGGCAATTTCATTGATAAGGCCTTTCTTACTAAATATCACATTCCACTAATAAAAAGGATTGATTCACTGGCTATACGTGTGATTGATGGTTCTTATTTATCATTAGGTCCTATCACTCACAACACCATACCCTTACTCATGACCACTTCTTCAGGACATAGAGAGTTTCTATCCTTTGATGTTATAGCTTCTCCCCTTTTTCCTATAGTATTAGGATTACTTTGGTTACAAACACACAAACCTCATATCTCTTGGAAAACCTCACAAGTACGGTTCAATTCCAACTTCTGCACCAAGTCCTGTTACATTCCAACACATATTCTTAACACATCCACTGAGACTCCTATAATACCTAAACCTTACTCAGATTTCTCGGACGTATTCAATAAAACTGAAGCAGAAAACTTACCTCCTCACAGATCATACGATTGCCCCATAGAGTTATTACCTGGTTCTGATATCCCATATGGGCATATATACCCCCTTTCTGAGCCAGAATTAGCACATTTGAAACAGTACCTAGATGACAACTTACAGAAGGGATTTATAAGGCCCTCTACCTCTGCAGCCGGCGCAGGTATGTTTTTTGTCCGTAATAAGGATAACACATTGAGACCTATTATTGACTATCGAGAGCTGAACAAACGTACCAAGAAAAATAGGTATCCTCTACCTCTCATACCAGAAATCATAGAAAGACTACAAGGGGCAACTATATTTAAGAAACTTGATCTCAGAGGGGCGTATAATTTGATAAGGATCAAAGAGGGACACGAATGTCTGACATCCTTTTCGAACAAGGTATGGCTTGTTCGAGTACACTGTCATGCCATTCGGATTATGCAATGCCCCCACCACTTTTCAGTGCTTTATTAATGATTTATTTAGAGATTTGCTTGACGTATGTATGATTATATATCTCAACGACATACTCATTTACTCTAAGACTGAACAGCAACATACACTGCATGTAAGAACAGTTTTACTTTGACTCAAACAAAACTCTCTTTATGCAAAACCAGAAAAATGCATTTTCAACACTGACACAATATCATTTTTGGGGTATTTAATATCACCTTCAGGCATCCAGATGGAACATAAAAAGATAGAGGCTATCACTTCTTGGCCTACCCCTTGTAACAAGAAGGAGATACAGTGTTTTATTGGTTTTGCCAATTTCTATAGAAAATTTATTAGAAACTTTTCCTCCATTGCTAAACCAATCACTTCGCTAACTGGTAACTCGTCTAATTTCAAATGGACCCCTCAGGCAGAGACAGCTTTCCAGAAGTTGAAGCATTCCTTTACCACTGCTCCAATCCTTAAATTTTCTGATCCTCAATTACAATATATTCTGGAGGTTGATGCATCGGACTATGGTCTAGGAGCTATATTATCACAATGTGTAACACTTAACACTCCTATGCATCCAATAGGGTTCTTTTCTAGAGTTATGACATCCTCTGAAGTGAACTATTCCATCGGAGAAAAGGAACTCTTGGCGATAAAATCTGCTCTTGAATTCTGGAGACATCTCCTATTGGGTACAACCATTCCTTTTGTGATATATACAGACCATAAAAACTTGGAATATCTTAAAAGCAACAAAACCTTATCAGCCCGTCAGATTAGATGGAGCCTTTTCTTTAGCCGTTTTGATTTTCTCATTACCTACAGGCCTGGTAGTAAAAATGGTAAAGCCGATTCTCTGTCCAGGAAAGATCCCAGACCTGCATATTCCATCACAACTGGTAGTGTTATTCCCCAAACTAGATTTGTTGGTTTAACTTTTGATTTTTCTACTGACATTCGTTTCTCTCAAGAACAAGACACCAACTGTAAGGGATCCTGTATCTTTAACTGCCTACAAATCTTATTGGTTACTCCCCCTTTAAATTGCCTAAGCAACTAAGCAGCATTGCTTAGTTATTCTAATTGTTCCCACTGTGAACACCTGAGAACCAAGCCACACTTCCTAACACATGAGAAGGATCTCATCTCTACCACGGACATTTCACTATTTACAGCTGGATAATTTAAACCGGACTCAACTAAATTTTGACACTCATTCCAACACTACAAAGTGTAGTTCAAATACCTGGCATTTACTGCTCATTTTCAAAGGTAAAACATCTACAAGTTGTTAAAAGCTGTTTACCTTCTAATCCTTTCGTTTTCAGTCTGGACTACATTTCCCAGAAGCCTCTACCACATGATTGCAGTTACTTCCGGTTTGACGATCTGCAGCAGCTCAAGCTGATCTCTCTCACTTACAGACAGGAATGGATTCCTAACTCCCAGTTCACTGAATTAAGGTACTTGAACTGTAAGAGCTTCATTAACTTTACACTAAAACCCCATCAAGATTAATCAGTTATCCTGTACAAATTCTAATATATATAACAGGGAATAGTTAATCTGAACTAGTTATTCAACCTTGATTCTTTTCTCTATTATAACATACTTGTATTAACTCTTGATTGTCCAGCTTCTCTATAACCAGATAAGTTCTATTGGGTTATTTAATTCAAAATCATTCTATATTATACTCACCACTAAATCTGTGATTACTTTATTATATTGAGTAATTGAATTCTGTGGTGGAACAAAACTATTTTTCTTTATATACTGTTGTGGTTTCCTTAAAGAGATATTGCATAATACTCCTGTTTATTTACAAAGCTGACTACTTAATAAAGTTCCTCCTTTAATATCTGTAAATTGAGTTCCTTAAAGGTCCAGCCTTACACCAAATTACCCCTACGCCTTCTTAATAAATGTAAAGACAGTTTATATTATCACCATGGGAGGCTCTACATACCCCCAAACCTTCGTAAAGAGATCTTACAGTCTGTCCATGAATCCATAATATCTGGACATCCAGGAATACGAAGAACCACACATCTGCTACAGAGGGATTACTGGTGGCCCACCATGTCATCCGATGTTGTTAAGCATATTAAAGCATGCACTACTTTTGCTATGGCCAAGCCTTCCAAAGCAGCTCCATATGGGCTTCTTTTATCTCTACCAGTAGCTGACAGGCCTTGGAAAGACATCGCTATCGATTTTGTGGTAGAATTACCTAGCTCCAACAACCACAATTGTATAATGGTGGTTGTGGACTTATTCTCCAAGATGGCTCACTTCGTACCTTGTCATCCGAAACAGCAAAATTATTTCTCTCCCATATCGTCAGATTGCATGGACTTCCAGATACATTACCTCTGACAGAGGTTCTCAATTTACTTCAAAGTTTTGGACACAACTCTGTATCATCCTGAAAATACAGCGCAGACTCAGCTCTTCTTATCATTCACAAACAAATGGACAAACAGAGAGGACAAACCAGACCCTCGAGCAATACTTACGCTGTCATTGTTCATACCTACAAAATGATTGGTTGTCTTTACTACCCAACGCTAAATTTGCTTTTAACAATTCTCTTAATGCATCTACAAAAGTTTCGCCATTTTTTGCTAACTATGGGTTCCACCCCAGGTTCCACTTATATCCCAGAGAGGAGACCCTTTCTTCTTTAGTCAAAGACACCATTAATGAATTATCCCAACATTTCATTCAGGATAATCTCAAGTCTTCACAGCAACGACAGAAGTCCTTCTATGATTTGCGCAGGAGACAGCCTCCTACCTACATGGTAGGAGATATGGTTTGGTTGTCAACAAAATCTAAACCTGAAGGTTCCTACCAAGAAACTAGCTGCTCTTTATATTGGTCCATTTAAGATATCTCGGATTATTAATCCCAACGCTGTCACTCTTGAGTTACCTGACACCATCCGGTGCACCCAACATTTCATGTCTCCCTACTCAAGCCTTCTACTATTGAGGGTCCTCCGCTTTCTAGTTGTGCTCCCCCAGCTACCGACATCTTGACTCCGGAGTATGAGATACAGGAGATTTTGGATTCTAGGTTCCATCGCAATGAGCTTCAGTATCTCATCCATTGGAAAGGCTTTTCGCATGACGAAGATTCATGGGAGCCGTCGACCAATCTAACGGCTCTGAGGTTGGTCTCCCTATTCCATCAGCAGAATCCCGATCGCCCTAGATCTTGAGCCTCGGAGTGGCTCCTGGGGGGGGGGGGGGTTCTGTCATGTCTGTGATATTGTCTCTCTGACTGTCTCTTTAAATCCCAGTTTTACCCTTTATAAGGCTCCTCCTAACTAGATCCTGTGCTCTGTAATTTGATTCTGTCAGCTGATTTCCCTCAGGCAATATTCAGCTGCTGAACTACTTGCTCACCGGTCCTCTATGAGTAACATCAATCAGGAGCTTTTCCACCTAACGTTCCTGCTGGATTTGGAACCTTCACCTTTTCCTCACAAGTCGCTTGTGTCCAGGGCAAGCCCTCTCAACCCCAAGCTAACTGCTATACGGATCTCCGCTAACCAGCTTCTCACTGACTTGCCTGTCAGCACTGCGGCTCCTACGTAGCCTCCCTGCACTTCCGGTTTGGCGATACCGGACTTCAGGTAACCTCTTCTTGTGTGCAGCACTTACCGCTGGAGATCTGTGGATTCCAGGTACAGTACATAAGTACTCCTCTTTGCCTAACAATTTGAACTTGTGACTAACAGGAGGTAAAAGACTTTTCTTAATCCGTTTATGCCAAGGCTAGATCAGAATTATTTTGAAGTTGCTTGTGAAACGTCTCTGCTTAATTATACTCTCTTTGTGGATATATGTATATGCTATTACTCAGAGTCAAGTTATATGGTACTACCAACCCTACACCTGTGAGTAAGCACGTAATTGCTGACCTTATATAAAGACTGCCTGTAGTTTTGTGCTAAGGTTCTTTGCTTATTTGTATTGTTTCGCCTACCTGAACACACAGGCCAACTGTTACATAGTTCTCTCCACACATTGCAAGAGTAAGGTTTGCGCTTTCCCCTAACACCTAATATTCTTGCAATCCTGGTAACCATTAACCTAACCCATACCGGGCCCTCAGTCTAGGATCAGAACAGGGGATTGTGAATTAACAGCCCCGATATTTTGTGAGACTGAGTGGTTACTGAAACATAATCCCTCACACTGATTCTTACAGATAGTCTTATAAGTGGTAGAAGCAAGAGGCAGCACAACAAAGATCCTTAAAACGAAAATCCTTTATTCTTCTCTTTAAAAACGTAGATACACACACAGCATAGCTATGGTAGGAGGAGGCGGGTTCCTGACATGTTTCGTGCCTGACGGCACTTAATCATAGGATAGTCTTATACCTGAATGCCCTGTTATGCCCATCTTCCACTATTTGCCAAAATGACATAAAGCATTATTAATCCCCCTGGCCACCCCATTGTGGCAGGTATCGGCTCTCTTAATGAAAATATTTCCAATCTACTGGATAGCTTTTTACAGCCAATTGTCACCAATTTACCTGGGTATTTGAAAGACACAACATTGATTAAGCAAATTGAGGGTATTAAATGGAAGAACTCATACAGGTTCATCCCTCTTGATATGGCTTCACTGTACATATCTATTCCTCACACCAAGGGTCTCAATGCACTAGAACTTTTTGTACACCTCTTCTTTATATGACGATGACACTATACAATTTCTGTGTTTGACTGCAGAGTATTTGCTCAAACACCATTTTTTTCTTTTTGAAGGCCAATTTTATCTTTAGAGATGTGGCACAGCCATGGGCGCTATGCCACATCTTTGGAGATAACAAACCCTTTAGACACAATATTATTTATTTTGGAAGATACATTGATGATCTTCTAATATTATGGGATGAAGATGACCATCTTGTCTTACAGTTTCACAAATATATTAATACTAATCATTTCAATCTTTCTTTTACAATTGAACATAATGTCACATAAATCAATTTTTTGGATGTCACTCTTGTGGCATGTTCCAAATCTGTAGAGGTCAATTTTTATAGAAAAGCCACTGCAGGCAATACAATATTACATTATACTTCTTGCCATCCTCAACATATGCTTCAATCAATACCTTTTGGGCAGTACATACGTACCAAAAGAAATTGCACACAAGAAATTAATTATCAGAAAAGTGCAGATGCTACACAACAAAGATTAGAAGCCTGTGGCTATAGTACTAAATTACTCAACACAGTAAGAAATAAAGTCAATTGCATACCAAGGGAAAATTTACTAAAATACAAAAATAATAAAAAAAACAAAGTTTAATTCCAAACCCATGTTTATCACCACTTATAACCCTTTAAAATTGGAAGGCAACTCTAAATTATATCCCTTACTTTAGTATAGTCTCTGCTATATGTGGTGATAAACATGGGTTTGGAATTAAACTTTGTTTTTTTTATTATTTTTGTATTTTAGTACATTTTCCCTTGGTATGCAATTGACTCTATTTCTTACTGTGTTGAGTAATTTATAAAAAACTAAGGGCGCGATCAAATATACTGCGCAGGTTTCGGCGCAAGCGTGGGAACCCGTGCCGCCCGTAATTTCACCTTGCACATCGGGGTATTACATATACTGCGCAGTTAGATGCTAAACTGGCGTAAGTAGGACAAACTGCCGATCTTCCGAAATGTGCGCAAATACACATTTTAGTCGTCGCAAGTAACTTACGCCAGTATTTTGTCCACGGAAAGTCTCAATAAAGAGTAGTTTTATGCAAATTAGGCTAACACTCGTAAAAATGAACCGCGACTTCATATAAAAATGCGACACGTAATTACACTATTCAAAATTCATATATAAACCCATGCACAGCCGCCATTTTCTTTAGTGTGTTTGGATGGTTTGTTTTGCTGCAGCACACTACACTGGAGTGGAGGATTAGTGAGAGTAGAGAGAGAGGCGCAAACAGAGGAGTTAGTTAGGTCGCATTGTTGTTTGATTAAGCTTGTACACTTACACATATTTTTACATATTGCACACATTTTGCATACATACATATACAAATACACCACACTTTTTTTTCTAACACCTCACACATTTTATTTGAATTTTACAGTGTGATAGGCTGAGTGTTTGTTTGTGATTGTGTGCGATTGAACTGGGAGTGAGTGTGTGAGTGTGTGTAGTGTGAGGATGGCAGGGAGAGGAAGGGCGGAGGGGAGGAGGGGAGAGGAGTGGCAGGGGAGGAGGGGAGAGGAGTGGCAGGGAGAGGAGTATTGTAGAGGACAGGAGGAGCAGTGGGGTCCCCGTCAGGGAGTAAGTGGAGTGGGGAGAGGGAGAGCTAGAAGGGATGATGGGAGGGGAGATGCCCGAGAGCCCCAGAGACCAGGCACATCTAGGAGAGGGACAGAGGGTGCACATGGGGACAGAAGGAAGGGAGGAGGGAGAGGATAGGGAGGAACCCACACCAGGGACATCACAGGGAGCAAGCCAGGTGTCCATGGAGGATGAGAGGCTGAGATGTCCCAACTTCTCCTTTGATGAAAATGTTGCCCTAGTCCAGGCCATCATGGACAATTACAGTGCCCTCTTTGGGCAGGAGAAGGGCAAAGGCAGTGCCAAAAGGCGAAAAACAGCATGGTTGGCGGTAGAGGATCAACAGTGTGGCCCCGCAGAGGAGGACTGTTGAGGGCCTTAAAAAGCGGTGGAATGACTGCAAGAGGCGGGTGAAAGAAAAGATGGGGCAGGAAGCTATGCACCAGAGGGGAACAGGCGGTGGTCCATCCCTAGACATAGAATATAACACCTGGCAGAAGATGATACGCAGGTCCCTGAGTATCACAGCAGTCCGTGGACTTCCAGGGGCTCGTGACTCAGGGGCTGCAACCACAGCACATCATGCTGGTGAGTAACATCCCACACACCAGTATTATATGTATTTGAGATATAACATCCTTTAATATCACACATTCATGTACACAATGAGGAGCGTGGTATTTGGCCTACTAACAAAAACATCTACAATTATATATGACATTAATGCTACTTAACACAATGCAATTCATGATATGAGGTGGAATAGTGCAATACTAACATGTCTCAGAGTAACACAGGCCACAAGCCACATGTAGAGTTTTCAGTAAATGGACACTATAGCCATCACAATACTTTTAGCTCAAGAAAGAAGGTTCTGTGCCTACATCAGGCTAAAGTAAATTGTGTGACCATAGTGTCACTTAAAGAACACATTTTTTCCATCATTGACATGTACACATAACTATTGTATGAAACACATTACCTGTATACTGTGCATATTAAAATCCCTCATATCACAAATCACTATCTGCACATGCATGTTATAGAGTTTGACATGAGAATCAGTATAGGCCCTAGCATGTATCAATGCACATTGTATGCCCACATGGACATATATTGACTTGTACTAATCCCTCTCATCATTTGACTCCTCCACAGAACCTCCTGTCACGAGGATACAAACAGGCATGCCGCCACCACACCACCAGTCACAGGCATGCAGCCACCACCACCACCAGTCATAGCATGCAGCCACCACTACCACCACCAGTCTTCAGGCACCCACATGAACAGAATGCTCCCAGGCATGAGCAGGTTGGATTGCTGTCAGTTGAGGGACCGGGGAGTGATGCCACCACCATTGCCATATGACCCCTGGCAAGATTCCTGGCCAGAGGAATATTCTTCTTTTGGCTTTGAGGGGGAGCCAAGACAGCCACAAAGGGTCCATGTATTTACCCCCCCCCACACACACACACACAATCTCAAGAAGTGCCAACTGGACAGGCTGAGTGGTCACACACTGGTCATCAGTGGGACTATCAATCCACCCTGAGAGCTCCACCATCCTCAACACTTGGGAGAGCTCCAACATCCTCATCACTTGGGAGAGCTCCACCATCCTCATCACTTGGGAGAGCTCCACCATCTGCAGATGAAAATATAGCTGAAAGTACTCAAGCACAAGGAGATGCAGCTGAACCTGTCCCACCAGAAACAGCAGAGGCAGCTGAACCTGTCCTAACAGAACCAGCAGATGCAGCTGAACCTGCACCTCAAGCACCTAGAAGCCCTGCTGCTCAAGAGCCTGTGGATGCATTGTATTCTCCCCTGGGTGAGGAATACATTGTACTCCAGAGGAGGCTCATAACAAGCTCTGAGAGCAGACAAAGCGGCCAAGAGAGGTTCCACAGGAGCCAAGAGAGGTTTTTCAGGAGCCATGAGAGGTTACACAAACGTAGCATAGAACTGCAGAGGGACATTGGCAGCATCATTAAGTGGAAGTGTTCCAAACCAGTCACAGATGATGCAAATTCTGTCTGATATGCAGATGCAGGATGGACAACAGATGAGCGAGAACAAAATCAGCTCTGGGTGTGTTGGTTGAGCACCTTTACACACCAGTAGGACAGTGCCTCCAGCCTAGCAACTGTGCCAGCACACCCAGCAGAAACATCAGAATCCTCCTCAAACCAGGGAGAACAAGGCATCCACTACAGCCACCTCAGCCCTCCCTCAAAAAAATATTCTTATAGTTCACCATAAATCTTGTCCTCTGTTATTTACCATATAATTGTCATCCACATCCATGTGAGGTGTGTTTTAGTACACTAATATTGTTAAAACATATAATAAGACCTGTGTGGAAATGGCAAAAAAAGGTAATATTATCATGTTTATGACATATTATGTTCTATAAACCACATCATATAGTTGTGTATGAAGGGTACATATAGTAATATTCACTTATAAGATGTAAATCAAGGCTTCTCACATCCTATATAAATTGACACATGAGTATATATAAATAATAATGTATTTACAGAAGGTGTGAACATAAGGTATAAACATCCATTTTCATTCTTCTTAATGATAGTCAATACATCATAGTGACCTAAACATGAATTAAACAAATGAGACATTTTCAATAATTAGGGTGGTTAAGGGAAGGGGGGTGGGATGTAGTAGTTTCACTTACATGCAGTGGAAATCCGCAGTATGTAATTCTGCAAGACATGATAAATACACATGCAATGGTTGGTTGAGGTACAGTCAAACATCATAATACATGTGAATGTTACGGTTTACTGCACTTCTGAACAAGTAACTTACAGGTGAAGTATTCATGGATGACAAAGTCCCTCACTTTCATTCCCCTCAGTGTCCCCCTGTCCCACATCCTCAGGTACAGGAACCAGCTGCTGATATTGGTCTGGTACTATGTCCCCCAATATACGTGGTGTCCCACAGCAATGTTATGTAGAATACAACATGCATTGACAATGGAACACACTTTGTTGGGGTTATACTGTAAAGCTCCACCTGTCACATCCAGACAACTGAATCTGGTTTTAAATAGGCCAAAGCTATTTTCTATAAAATTTCTGGTACGTATGTGGGCCTCCTGGTACCTGAGTTGTGGCTCTGTAAGAGGGTGTGCCAAGGGGGTTAACAGCCATGGTCTGCAACCGTACCCTGCGTCACCTGTCATGTAACATATGTATTATGATTGCTACAGGTTCATCATGTGCTTAAAGGGACATAACATGGATTTCATTTAAAAGAGATATTTTCCAAAAACATTCAATTGGTGCATTGTAAGCAATCTACTTTATGCCAGGATTAGTCTAGACAAAATTCTATTTTCATGATTCAGATAAAACATGCCATTTTAAGAAAATGTCATTTTAAGTGAAAAACTATCTATGTATACTGTCCCTTTAAAGGGACATGAAACACACATTTCTTATTTCATGAGTTAAAAAGAACCTGCAATTTATTAAACTTTATAATTTACTTCTATTATGTAATTTGCTCCATTCTATTGATATAATTTTCTGACAAACATATTAGATATGCTCATTAGCTGCTGATTGGTTGCTGCACATAGATGCCTCATATGATTGGCTCATCTATGTACATTGCTATTTCTTAAACAAAGGATATCTAAAGAATAAATCAAATGAGATAATAGAAGTAAATTGTAATGTTGTTTAACATTGTATTCTCTATCTGAAACATGACATAATTATTTTGTGTTTAGTGTCCCTTTAGTAGAAATATACAGAAAGAATGATGGTAGTGCTTACTCATCAAGCAGCCAACCTCCCGAGAGTGTTCCAGATTCAAAAAGCTGGAATAAGGAGGTCTGGCGCAGGATGTAGGAATCATGGGCACTCCCTGGAAAGCTTGCATACACATGTGTGAATTTCAGAGTGGTATCGCAGACCATCTGGCAATTCAAGGAGTAAAATCCTTTCCTGTTAATATAGAGGAATGGCTCCTCATGTGCAGCCATGATACGCACCTGTGTGCAATCAATTGCCCCCGTGACATTGGGAATACCCCCCAGTCGATAGAAGCCTTGTTTAAGACTGTTCCTGTCCTGGGGGGTACGGGGGGAAATGAATGTATCGCTGTGTCTGGTTATCTAGAACAGTCAAAACCTCCCCTAGGAGCCTGGAGAAGGTAGACTGCGCTAGGCCAGACACAAGGCCCTCTGTTGACTGGAATGAGCCAGATGCCAGGAAGTGTACAACACACAACAACTTCTGCATACCAGTCAGAGCTTGGTTCCTATTCGCTTGAGGGTCAATATCATCCTTCAAGACCTCATATAGGTCAATGAGGCTTGCAGAAGTAAAGCGATACTTTTCCCTGACCTCCCCTTCTGTCATTCCAAACAGGACCTCCCCTTCTGTCATTCCAAACAGGGTGACCCAAACCCTGTGTATCCTTGGTGCCCTTGCTCTTCCCCTCTGCTGATGCCGACGTCTTATAGGCCCCTGCTGGACTATGACCAGCTGCAGCAACAACAGCAGCAGGGGCAGCACCAGGAACAGGGACAGCAGCGTGAGGAGCAGGGACAGCAGCAGCAGGAGCAGGGATGGCTACAGCACCATGACCAGGGACCTCAGCAGGAACTATAGCACCAGCAGGTATATCCTGAACAACAGGGGCTTGTAGGGCTTCCAGCACCCCTTGTGCCCGACAATGCTGTCTCAAAATAGGAACTAAATTTGAATATTTAATTATGACTTTTGTATAAACATTTATATCAAGTGTACATATAATGGTTGTTTTTTACAACAGCCAGCTAATATACAGAAATATGCCTTTAAGATATAATTTAATCAGGTGTCTCAGCTAATTAGAGACTAATTTGTCTTAAATAGTGGTCTGGTTGGATTCTGTGTGTATGCCAGTGAACAAGGGCTAGGGACAGGCCCGAAACATGTTTGGCACTCTTTTCCACCAGACCACAGCATTTTTCTAATGTTTTTATGGTTTTTCTGTTTTTTTTTTTTTATTATTATCTTTACAATAAATGTTATTTTTTACTATTTTTTGTTTTTTGTTTTTATTTCATGATTTGGGGAGAATATGCAATTTTAAGCAACTTTCTAATTTAACTCCTATTATAATTTTTTTCTTTGTACTCTTGCTTTATTTGAAAAAGAAGGAATCTAAGCTAATAAGCTTGCCCATTTTTGGTCCAGAACCCTGGTTAGTGCTTGCTGATTGGTGGGTACATTTAGACCACCAATCAGCAAGTGCAACCCAGGTTCTGAACCAAAAATGGGCCGGCTCCTTTGCTTAGATTCCTGCTTTTTCAAATAAAGATAGGAAGAGAACGAATACAAATTGATAATAGGAGTAAATTAGAAAGTTGATTAACATTGCATGCTCTATCTGAATCATAAAAAAAAACTAGGTTTAATATGCCTTTAAAAACTCTGCAGATATGTTTATATTATGTACTTTAATTGTGACCAATCAGGATTAACTGTAAATGAGGCAATTTGCAGCATTTTGAAGAAACTATAGGTTACAGATACTCTAGGGAGTGTGGGACAAGCATGTTTTTTTTTTTTTTTACAATAAAAGCGAGCAAAATAAATAATGAATGTATATTGCAAATTCTCATAATTATATTACAATCCCATACTGTTTCTTGCAGGATGAAATTGCAGCATAGCTCATTATGAAGTATTCACTGTAGAAAAAGCACAATTTCCAGAGGTAAAATAAAGAATATACAGGCAAAATAAATAATGATTATACATACATTGCTTTTTTACTAGTCAGGTGAATTATTTTCATTTCAGTATAGAGTAAATATTTGCATCTTATCTTGGCATTCTTTTTCACATTTGGTGTTGAATCCTTTGACTGGCAAAAGTGATAATACAAACAGAATCTCTCATCAAATGGGCGGCTTAGCCTTTGGTATTGGATCACTGGCCCTTCAATGATGAAATAATAATTATACAAAGATTAAAAGGACATTAAAGTCGATGAGAAATGAGCATAAATATATTTAAATCATGATGTGAATATTTTCTTGGTGTACATCTGTATTACCAAAAATATTTCTAGTAAAAGATATTACTGTTTCACTGAGAGCTTTTTCTGTCCACAAGGCATAAAGAGCATATGTCCATATGCCACTGATGGCAAACATTGGCACTCCAGATGTTTCAAAACTACATTTCCCATGATGCTCGACAACTTCAGAGTGCCTAAGCATCATGGGAAATGTAGTTCTGAAACATTTGGAGTGCCAAGATTCGCCATCACTGCCATATGCCTTCTCAGAGATCCATTGGTGATATTTATTGGATTTGTGATGACATGTACTGCATTACAATGAACTGTTGCATGGAGCAAATGGACCAATTATTTTATTAGAAGACTAGTGTTAAAGCCCGTGTACATGGGCCAAAATTGCTCAGCACACACTGATAGTTAAGGCCAGGTATGTTTGTCTCGTCTTGTGCAGTCTCTACTCAAACTGATCCTTAAGGCCAGGTATGTTTGTCTCATCTCTCGCAGTCTCTACTTACACTGATCCTTAAAGTGAATGTCAACTCAACCATACCTGTTTACGCCATATGTTAAATCAAAACAATTTAGGGGGACTTTCATTCATCGTTTTTGCAGGTCTTAAAATTGAAAGTTGAAAAATACCTTATACTATTGTTTTTTCAATCGCGCTTCCTCCACCCGCCATTTAGTTCCTTTTTTTGTGGTTGATTGACATCAAGGATTTCCAATAGTGTTTTCCACCCTGTGGCATCCAGCCCCTTTTTTCCAATGTCATGCACTTCTTCTGCGCATGCGTTACATGAGAATCTCCTTTTCGGAAGCAATGCGCGTCATATAATCATCTAGCAGTAGCGCAGCCTGCTTATTCTGGGTGTTGCGCTTTAACTTTTACTGATTTGTTTCGGATGCTAAAACAATCGATACTGACTTGCAAATCTCCATAACACGTTTCAATTATGTTTAGTAATAAAAACTAAAATAAATGTTGTTGTCCGCTTTTCTGTAAATGTTGTTGTATGCTTTTAACGCATGCGCAGATTGTGTACATCAGTTTTGAACGCATGCGCATAGTAAGGGCGCATAGTAAGAGCTCCATGGGTGCGCGCTTTCAAGGAAGTGCCGGATGGGAGGAGTTCCATCTCAAACCGGAGCTAAGTTGTTTTTTAAACTATAATAGAAATTGTTTATTTATTTATTTTAAAAAGTTAGCAGTTGGAATAGCAAAGTGCTAAAGTAGTGTTAGGAGGCTTCAGGAGTTGAAAACTTGACATTCACTTTAAAGCCAGGTATGTTTGTCTCATCTCGCGCAGTCTCTACTGACACTGATGTTTGTCTTGCACAGTCTCAGGGTCAGGTATGTTTGTCTTGTGCAGTCTCTACTGCGCATTACTGTGTCAGACAAACATACCTGGCCTTTTATTATATAGGATTGTACTTCATGTGTAAGGCAAAAACACTGTGCATTTCAGTATTAAAGGGACATTCAGATGGAGAATACAATTTAAAAAAATATCTATTTACTTCTATTATCAAATTTGTTTCCCTTGTTATTATTTTTTGATGAGATAGACATCTAGATAGGTAGAGTGCACGTCTGGAGCACTACATGACAGGAATAGTGCTGCCAACCAGTGCTCTTACTATAACATTGTTGAAAAAGTGCTGCCATATAGTTCGACAGACACGAGCACACTCCTGAACGCACCTTTCTGCTTTTCTACAAAAGATAACAAGAAAACGAAGAAAATTTGACAATAGAAATTAATTGGAAAGTTGTTTAAAACTGTATGCTTTATCTAAATCATGAAAGAAAAACATTGGGGTTTTGTTTCTCTTTAAATATAAAATACCTCTAAAACAGTTACCCAGGATGATTTACATATGGGGTAGGATACTGTGGTCATTTTTAATTCAAGATTTGTTTGCATCTATAAATCTACAAATACTGTTATTTTCGGTAAAATCACCAATTGATCTGCAGGCAATAAAGAGCCGTCATATGCGTGCTATAAATTAGAATTCAGCCATCCTGAAAAATATATTTAATTTTCTTATTATAACTTTTACTTAAAGGATTGTACTACAGTTAATACAATGATTATTGTGAGATTATTTTGTGCTACTTTTGGAAATTAATTATGCAAGTAAACACAGATCTTTCATATGCATCAAAAATAATTATTAATGCTTGCAAAACTCATTCTGCCACCATTTTGTTTTTAATAATGTACATAAATCTCTGGTAAAATGAAAAAACATGCTCTATGTCTTTCTACTAAGAAGCACTAGATAAGCTAATTACAATGTGATACAGATGTGGGAGTCGCACATTTCTACTTCCTGTCTGACAAAAGAACACTGTTGTTTCTGTTAGTTCTGACTATACGGATACAACTTCCTGACAGGGAGACCTTGGTGAAAATGTGTACATGTGCTGTCGTTTTAGTGTTGACCCAGCACCTGCAAATCTAGTAAATCATTGGGTGAAGGTGACTAGAACTATTTTCGCACGTATAATAACTTTTAATTTGTACACTTGAGGGTTAGTAGAAAGCAGAACCCCGGACGCCGGCATCAAGGTAGGGGTAATTGACCCCTATTGGCTGAATGCAGTTCAGCTTGAGGTCAAAGGGGCGTGGCCGGAGGCAAGTTTTTAAATAGTTGGTGCATAGTGTCTTTCGCGCTCTTTTTTAGTGACTTACCTGACCGGGAGAAGAACGGCTTCAGTGTTTACCTGCAATGGACGGGCTGCTACAGGAGCTGACGGCGATGGCCAGAGGAAGAGGAGTCGAATGGATCTGGGAGCAGCTGAAGTCGGTGGAGGAGCCTCGCGCAGGGACGTCAGGAGTTGCAGGAGTCAGCGGGTCCAGGAAGAAGAGACCGGTGAGATCAGCTGGGCCCCCGTCGAGGTTGAGTCCTGAAGCATCCAGCTCGAAGCGGAAGTCGGCGACGAAGACTGGGCGGAGAGGTTCTTCAAGCAAGAGGCCGGTGGCGGAGAAGACGACAGGACCCGGTGCATTAACGGCACATGGCGGTGACGTCATGGCGCCCCGGAGGCCCGGTGGGACTGCATTAGCGGAGAGGACAGTGACGGGTAAAGTGGGGTCTGGCAGGGGCATAATGTATAAGGTAGTGTGGCGGTAGAATAAGGGGGCATGTTTAATGGTATGCCAGGTATGTGATTTAGTATTGGGTATGTTTGTAGTCATTCTTGAGGGGGGAAGGCAGTTAATTTTTTGCATGGCAGTGAGGGGGTTAACAGTAATAGTGGCCTGTACGTTGCTTATTATAATTTTAATGTTTGGCATTGTATGGGGGTTTGTATGTAAAAAAAAAAAAAAAAAAGAGAGAAGGGTGCGTTATGCTTATGTTCTCCTGGCTAAAAAAAAAAAAAAAAATATATAAAATTAAAAATTTTTATTTCATGAATAAAATTTTTAGAAATGTATTGCATTCATTAAAATTGTTGAATGTATGTTGATGTAATAGTTTATAATTATATTGAAATGTTTTATTTTGGTTATTTGCTTTCCTTGTTTGTAGGTTTTTTCATTGGGGTTGTATGATAGGTTTTTGTTATATTATCTAGGTGAGGAATTTTGCTTGTAATGGTAGGGCAGGTTTTTTTTAAAAAAAAAATAAATAAATAAATAAATATATGTAATAATAAATATATTAACAAAGTGGTGTTCTTTCTTTGATGGTTGCAAATTTTGTTTTTTCCCTGAGTTTGTATAGGTGTTCCTGTATAGGTAGGTGCTAATTTGGTTTGGGTTATTGCTTACGCAGGTTACTGTTTTTAAGCAGAGCAGGGTAGGAAGCTGACGTTTGACTAGGAGGAATAAAAAAAAAAAAAGAAAAAATGAAGATCATAGGAAAAAGGGTGTTAGTGGGGATATTTTAATAAAATAGTAGTTTGGGGATGAGAGCTAATGTCTCTAATTCTTTCACGCAGAGGTTTATCAGGAAGAACACGGCCTTTCTAGTGGAGGAGAAGAGGCCCCTACTCCTCAAAGGGACCCGGTTACGGAGCCGTTGCTGGTACTGGATGCTGGCAGCGACTTTGAGGAAGAAGAGGAGATTGACGAACCTGCATTACCTGGACCGAGTACGGCTGGTCAGGTAGGCGATGCGTCTACCCTGGCGCAGCTTTTGAAATTATTATCTCCTGAAAAAGGGGTAAGGGTGTCAGGGGGGAGTAGGGCTGGTGAGAGTAGGGTTAGAGATAGGGAAGGGGTGCAGGGGAGTAGGTCATCAGGGGGGGGGCATGCACTCACACCTTCCCGTGCTTTGCAGTCCCCAAGATCTGGAGATATTACGGTGCCCAGCAGGCATCAAAGAAGGAGGTCAAGGTCGGGTCACGGCCGACGGAGGTCACATTCACCTTTGAGAAGATCTACTGTTATTCATTCAGCTACGCGGGCGAGGGTTGAGAGTTCAAAGAGCAGTGGTAGAAGAGAGAGAGGACGTTCACCTTCTAGGAAATCGAATGGGAACAGGAGGACAGGCGAGAGCGGTAGAAGGAGAGATGAGGTATTGGCAACTCAGGTCGTTCCCAGTGTTGGAGCAGATAATCAGGAGAGCACAAGGACGGCCCCCCAGTCTTCAGGTGAGTCAGCTGGGGGTGCTGTGGTGGAAGGATCGGGTTTGAAGTGTGGAGAACGTGAGAAGCTGCTGAGTGGTTTGAAGGCGTTGCTGGCGAGTTTGGAGGCTCCAAGTGGGGGGGAGTCGGCCGATAAGTCTTGGACCCCGGGAGCCATTGTGGCTCAGGCTGAGTCAGTATCGTCGGGGAGTGGAGCTGTTTCGGTTTCTCAGGTGTCGGCTGTTTCGGGTAGTTCAATTAAGGTAGCTGAGGAAGCCTTGAGGCGTCCGTGCTTGTGTTCCATTGGTCCTTTGAGGATTCATCTAACGGTGGAAGTTAAAGAAAAAATATGGAAGAGGGAATTCTTAGAAATTTTTTCTTTGTTGCCACTGGACCAAGTGGTGGAGTTGAAGGAGGATGATAAATCCGAAAAAGGCAAGAAGGAGGAAGATGAAAGGAAGAAGAGGTACAGGAAGTTACCTAAGACCTTAGGTAATTGGTCGAGAGCCTTTTGCATTCTTGCCAGTGTGGTAACGGAAAAATGCCCGGATCAGGGTGGATCTTTATTTTGTTATTTCGATGAGATTTCAAATGCTTACCGTACTTATGGAGGTATGGCATGGTGGCGTTATGACGAGAAGTTTCGTCAGAGGCTGGCAGTGAGACCAGAGATGCGTTGGGACGATCGTGACATGGGCATTTGGCTCGAGATCATGACCCCTTTAAGGGGTCAGCCTTTTCGTGGGTCAGGGGTCGGTTACTCCGGCCCCTCGGCTAGTTCGGGATCGGCAGTCTCAATGCGTAAGGGATTATGCTTCCAATTTAACGATGGAGCATGCCGGTTTGGAGCAAGTTGTAAATTTAGGCACGAATGTTCTGGGTGTGGCGGTAGCCACAGTTTGTCAAGGTGTTTCAAGAAAGGAAAGATTGTTAGTAAACAAGGGGAATCTACTCCTTCGAGCTCAGACCCCGGTGAAGGTAGGAAAGATGGTGGGTTGGTTAGAGGCTTACGCCAATAAACGGGGAAAACGAGATGATGCCGAATTGCTTCTTTCTGGTGCGTATTAAGGGGGCAGCTAGCCATGAAATGCCCTGGTTGCTTGCATCGGTGGCAAGTCGGTCTGGGACGCTCAGAGCTGTTATTGGGTGGTCCTGAGTGTCGGACGGGCCCTGTGGGCACCGGGGCTCGGAATTCAGCACTAGGGGGTGCACGGTAAACCTCTCTGGGTTCGACCCGTGCTGGAGCTCGGTAGTTCATGGGTTCGTGAAGACGGGAGTCATAATGTTCATCGGCCAATTTGGCTGCTTCTTCTAAGGTAGAAGGCCGCCTGTCTCGCAGCCATTCCTTCCCTTGCTGTTCCATGCCATTATAAAAATGTTCTAAGAGAAACAATTGTAAAATTTCCTCCCCAGTCACCGCTTTACTTCCGCTCAGCCAGTGATTTGCCGCTCTCCGCATTCGGTGCGCCCATTCCATATGGGTATCGTTAGGCTTCTTTTCCATGCCCCGAAACTGTCGGCGATACGTGTCCGGAGTTACAGCGTACCGTCGCAACAGTGTCTCCTTAACTAGCTCATACTGTGTCACTTCCTCAGCACCCAGAGTACGAAAGGCTTCCAGGGCTCGCCCGGATAGTTTCCCAGACAATATCGTGGGCCACTCTCTGTTGGGAATCTGGCGCAGGGCACATTGCCTTTCGAAGTCCGCCAAATATTCATCAATCCCTGTCTCGCTCTCTAGGAAGGGTCGAAATGCCGCATAGGGTATCTTGGGCCTCCCAGCATTTTCGACAGGGATGATTACCTGCGGGGCTTCAGCATTGCGGTGTGCGTTCGCTAGGTTGAGTTTGTGGGCTCGAGTCTCTCGTATATCCTCGTCCGCCTCCGCCATCAACTGCTGTACCAATTCCATGGAGGGGTTCGGCCCGTATAATGAGAGCCTTTCCCGAATAATCCTGGTTTTTTCGTCACTAATCGTGGTCGGTGTTTCCGCCATTGTGAAGCTCTGATCCAGTTTGGTCAATTCTGCGATCAGCTCTCTCCTCGGCCGGTTGCTGGCATACCCCCCTCTGCTTTCAAGTAAATCCTTTAGGGTTGTACGCTTCAATTTTTCGTAAGCGCTCTCCATCCATTCTGTACCTCTCCTAGGAAATCCAGGAAAATCCCGCCGCTGCCGCCAAATGTTACGGTTACCCTTAGTCTCGCTGAGAGATGGACCGCTTAGTAGCCTGGATCCCTATTGCTAAAGAGGGGAGAAGCTGCTTTCCATAGTATTCTATATGAGTCTCGCAAATATAGAATAATCTCCCTTAGCTGCAGTACAGCTAGGATACCCTTCTGCCCACAAAAACGAGTCAACCCTGCGATTGAGGGTCAAACAAGAACTCAGGACTGGGATGCCCAGCCTGCTTTTTATTAAGGTTACATGCACACAGGGCACTCCCAGGGGGAGAGGGGGGGAAGCACAAAATCCCCCATCACACATTTAGATAGAGAGCACTGTCCTTTGACAGGCCACAATAGGATTACAGTACTTAAGATAACAAGTTTACAAGTTCATCTTATCAATTAGCAGTCTGGCTCCAGAGGTGATTAGACAATGGGATTGGTTATCACTAAACTTAGAGCTGAGGCCAGCAAACGTGTATTTAGGCAATAGTTTCTAAAAGCTGAAAAAAAAGTTAACTCTTTATGAAATGATACTTGTTACAGTTTTCTTGGAGCCCTTCTTAGGCGCTGGCTTGCTGGTTCAGGCATTGCTGCTGGGAAATAAGCTCTTCACAACAAAATAACTAATGCTTCTGTAACAGGTGGGGATACCACAGGCTAAATCAGCTATTTCAAATGCCAAAATAGGGGCAAAGGAGCTACTTGTAAACAATTTAATACACTCCAACAGGGAAAATGGATCATTGGGAACAATTTAAAGGGGATTTTTTTGGGGGGGTGAACTGTCCCTTTAAGTTTTCAATACTTAAAGTACACACATCAACCAATTTTGAATACAGTGTGCTTAAAGGACCAGTACTTACATTTGCATAATCAACAAATGCATAATGCATAATGCAAATGCATAAAAAGACAATCCAATAGCACTTAGTCTGAACTTTAAATGAGTAGTAGATTTTTTTCGGACTAATTTCAAAGTTATGTCTATTTCCACCCCCCCCCCCCCTGTATCAGGTGACAGCCATCAGCCAATCACAAATGCATATACGTATATTCTGTGAATTCTTGCTCATGCTCAGTGGGAACTGGTAACTCAAAAAGTGTAAATATAAATGACTGTGCACATTTTGTTATTGAAAATAAATTGGAAAGTTGTTTAAAATTACTGCTCTATCTGAATCATGAAAGTTTAATTTCGACTTGAGTGTCCCTTTAATACTAGTCTTTTTAATTTATATCCCCGGATTGGGAAGTTCCATTCTCTCTCTTTTTTATATATATATATCTCATCCAATCAACCAATAGGATTGAGCTCTCATTCTATTGGCTGATTGGAACAGGATGAGATCAGCCAATAGAATTTTAGCAGCTCTAATTCCTATTGGCTGATTATTATTATTATTATACTTTATTTATGAAGCGCCATCATATTCCGCAGCGCTGTCCATGGATACAGATCATTTAAATAAAACAATAGTATAAAACTTCTAAGACTAAGAGACAGGACAGAATTTACAAACACATACAGGAGGAATCGAGGGCCCTATTCCCGTGGGAACTTACAGTCTAGAAGGGTAGGAGGTTGAGAAACAGGAGGTGAGGACTGCAAGATTGAGAAAGATGTTAATGCAGAGTTAGAGGAGGGAAATGTTGTTAGGTAAAAGGAATATTATTGAGTTGGGTGGTAGGCTTCTCTGAACAGAAAAGTCTTCAGGAAAAAGGAAGAAAGATTTGGGCAAAGCCTGACAGCACGAGGGAGAGTGTTCCATAGGGTAGGTGCTGCACGACAGAAGTCCTGCAGTCTAGCATGAGAGGAGGTGATAGTCGCAGAAGCAAGGAGCAGGTCATTGTTGGATCTTAGTGGGTGGGCTGGAGTATACTTGTTGATTAGAGAGCATAGGTAGAAGGGAGCGGAGATGGTGAGCGCTTTGTATGCAAGGGTGAGAATTTTGAATTTAATTCTGCTGTGTATGGGGAGCCAATGAAGGGACTTGCAGAGAGGTGCAGCAGATACAGAGCAACGGGAAAGGTGGATCAGCCTGGCAGAGGCATTTAGGATGGATTGAAGAGGGGAGAGGCGGGAAAGAGGAAGGCCAGTAAGTAGGTTATTGCAGTAGTCAAGTCGGGAAATAACAAGGGAGTGGATTATTTGCTTTGTGGTGCTAGCGCACAGAAAAGGTTGAATCTTGGAAATGTTGCGTAGATGGTTGCGGCAGGATGTAGAAAGTGATTGGATATGGGGGGTGAAGGATAGATTTGAGTCGTGTAACTCCGAGGCAGCGGACTTGGGGCAATGGGGAAATGGTAATGCCGTCAACAGGGATAGAGAAGTCACAGGTCAGTGTAGAGCTTGAGGGGGGGATAAGAAGGAGCTCAGTCTTGGACATGTTTATCTTTAGGTGGTGAGAGGCCATCCAGGAAGAAATACCAGATAAGCAGTTGCTGACATGAGAAAGGACAGAGGGAGAGAGAGCAGGGGTGGAGAGGTAGATCTGGGTGTCATCAGCATAGAGGTGATATTTGAAGCCATAACTGTTGATAAGTTTACCCAGAGAAGAAGTATAAATGGAGAAGAGTAGAGGACCCAGAACAGATCCTTGAGGTACTCCAACAGACAGAGGCATTGGAGAGGAGGAGTCATTGGCAAATGACACAGAAAAAGATCTGTGAGAAAGATAAGAGTGAAACCAGGAAAGAGCAATGCCACAGAGGCCAAAAGAGCTAAGGGTCTGTAGGAGGAGGGGGTGGTCAACTGTGTCGAAGGCAGCTGAGAGGTCAAGTAGGATGAGTATGGAGTAGTGGCCAAAATTTTTAGCAGAGAGAAGATCGTTCATAACCTTGGTAAGGGCAGTCTCAGTTGAGTGTTTGGGGTGGAATCCGGATTGCAGGGGGTCAAGCAAGGAGTTGGCAGACAGGAAGTGGGTTAAGTGATTGTAAACTAGTTTTTCAAGGAGTTTTGATGTTAGTGGGAGCAGTGATATCGGGCAGTATCTTTCAGGAGAATTAGGGTCAAGGGAGGGTTTTTTTTAGTATGGGAGTGACTATTGTATGTTTGAAAGAAGATGGGAATGAGCCGGTAGAAAGAGATAGGTTAAAGATGTGTGTAAGAGCAGGAGTAAGGGTAGAATATAGGGAGGGTATTAGATGGGAAGGTATAGGGTCGAGTGGGCAGGTAGTGAGGCGTGACGAAGATAACAAGGAGGAAACTTCATTCTCAGTGGCTGGATGGAGGATGCAGAGGGTGGCAGAGGGAGTTGCAGGGCCTGTTGATGGAGTATTGCAGGTTGGTGTTGGGATGTTGCTCCGGATAGAATGTGTTTTGTTTAAAAAGTAGTCTGCCAAGTCTTGAGCACTAAAGACAGATGAGGGGGGTTGAGCAGGAGGGTAGAGGAGAGAGTTAAAGGTGGAGAAGAGTCGTTTAGGGTTTGAGGAAAGAGTAGATATAAGGGAGGAGAAGTAGGTTTGCTTGGCTAAGTGAAGGGCACAAGTGTATGAATGAAGCATAAACTTATAGTGTATGAAGTCAGGTTCAGAGTGAGTTTTCCTCCAGACACGCTCAGCAGTACGGGAGCATTTTTGCAAATAGCGTGTTTGCTGAGAGTGCCAGGGCTGCAACTGACGGCGTAATGTTTTGCGCAGCTGGGGAGGGGCAAGTGTGTCTAGTGCAGAGGAGAGAGTTTTGTTATAGTGGGATGTTGCGAGATCAGGGCAGGTTATAGTGGAAGTGTGAGGGAGGAGATCTTGAATAGTTATTGAAAATTAGAGCGGATCCACAGCATGCAGATTTCAGCTGCGGGGGCGGGATGGAGGAGTTGGTTTAGCTGTTGCATTAATATTATAGGTGACCAGGTGATGGTCTGAAATGGGAAAGGGGCGACAGGTGAGGTCAGATATAGAACAGAGGTAGGAAAATACCAGGTCGATGGAGTGTCCATCACGGTGGGTAGGGAATAGGGTTGATTTTGAGAGACCGAGGCCTAGATTTGGAGTTTGGCGTTAGCCGTGAAAACCAGCGTTAGAGGCTCCTAACGCTGGTTTTGGCCGCCCGCTGGTATTTGGAGTCAGTGATTAAAGGGTCTAACGCTCACTTTTCAGCCGCGACTTTTCCATACCGCAGATCCCCTTACGTCAATTGCGTATCCTATCTTTTCAATGGGATCTTCCTAACGCCGGTATTTAGAGTCGTTTCTGAAGTGAGCGTTAGAGCTCTAACGACAAAACTCCAGCCGCCGGAAAATAGCAGGAGTTAAGAGCTTTCTGGGCTAACGCCGGTTCATAAGGCTCTTAACTACTGTACCCTAAAGTACACTAACACCCATAAACTACCTATGTACCTCTAAACCGAGCTCCCCCCACATCGCCGCCACTCGATTAAAATTTTTTAACCCCTAATCTGCCGACCGACACCTACGTTATACTTATGTACCCCTAATCTGCTGTCCCTAACACCGCCGACCCCTGTATTACATTTATTAACCCCTAACCTGCCCCCCACAACGTCGCCGCCAGCTACTTAAAATAATTAACCCCTAATCTTCCGACCGCAAAGCGCCGCCACCTACGTTATCCCTATGTACCCCTAATCTGCTGCCCCTAACACCGCCGACCCCTATATTATATTTATTAACCCCTAATCTGCCCCCCTCAACGTCGCCGACACCTGCCTACACTTATTAACCCCTAATCTGCCGAGCGGACCTGAGCGCTACTATAATAAAGTTATTAACCCCTAATCCGCCTCACTAACCCTATCATAAATAGTATTAACCCCTAATCTGCCCTCCCTAACATCGCCGACACCTAACTTCAATTATTAACCCCTAATCTGACGAGCGGAGCTCACCGCTACTATAATAAATGGATTAACCCCTAAAGCTAAGTCTAACCCTAACACTAACACCCCCCTAAGTTAAATATAATTTAAATCTAACGAAATAAATTAACTCTTATTAAATAAATTATTCCTATTTAAAGCTAAATACTTACCTGTAAAATACATCCTAATATAGCTACAATATAAATTATAATTATATTATAGCTATTTTAGGATTTATATTTATTTTACAGGCAACTTGGTAATTATTTTAACCAGGTACAATAGCTATTTAATAGTTACCTAGTTAAAATAATAACAAATTTACCTGTAAAATAAATCCTAACCTAAGATATAATTAAACCTAACACTACCCTATCAATAAATGTATTAAATAAACTACCTACAATTACCTACAATTAACCTAACACTACACTATCAATAAATTAATTAAATACAATTGCTACAAATAAATACAATTACATAAACTAGCTAAAGTACAAAAAATAAAAAAGAACTAAGTTACAAAAAATAAAAAAATATTTACAAACATAAGAAAAATATTACAACAATTTTAAACTAATTACACCTACTCTAAGCCCCCTAATAAAATAACAAAGCCCCCCAAAATAAAAAATTCCCTACCCTATTCTAAATTAAAAAAGGTAAAAGCTCTTTTACCTTACCAGCCCTGAACAGGGCCCTTTGCGGGGCATGCCCCAAGAATTTCAGCTCTTTTGCCTGTAAAAAAAAACATACAATACCCCCCCCCCAACATTTACAACCCACCACCCACATACCCCTAATCTAACCCAAACCCCCCTTAAATAAACCTAACACTAAGCCCCTGAAGATCTTCCTACCTTGTCTTCACCATCCAGGTTCACCGATCCGTCCTGAAGAGCTCCTCCGATGTCCTGATCCAAGCCCAAGCGGGGGGCTGAAGAGGTCCATGATCCGGTCAAAGTCTTCATCCAAGCGGAGCAGAAGAGGATCTTCCATCCGATTGAAGTCTTCATCCAAGCAGCATCCATCCGGAGCGAAGCGGCAGGATCCTGAAGACCTCCAGCGCGGAACATCCATCCGGCCCGACGACTGAACGACGAATGACTGTTCCTTTAAGGGACGTCATCCAAGATGGCGTCCCTCGAATTCCGATTGGCTGATAGGATTCTATCAGCCAATCGGAATTAAGGTAGGAATTTTCTGATTGGCTGATGGAATCAGCCAATCAGAATCAAGTTCAATCTGATTGGCTGATTGGATCAGCCAATCGGATTGAACTTGATTCTGATTGGCTGATTCCATCAGCCAATCAGAAAATTCCTACCTTAATTCCGATTGGCTGATAGAATCCTATCAGCCAATCGGAATTCGAGGGACGCCATCTTGGATGACGTCCCTTAAAGGAACAGTCATTTGTCGTTCAGTCGTCGGGCCGGATGGATGTTCCGCGCTGGAGGTCTTCAGGATCCTGCCGCTTCGCTCCGGATGGATGCTGCTTAGATGAAGACTTCAATCGGATGGAAGATCCTCTTCTGCTCCGCTTGGATGAAGACTTTGACCGGATCATGGACCTCTTCAGCCCCCCGCTTGGGCTTGGATCAGGACATCGGAGGAGCTCTTCAGGACGGATCGGTGAACCTGGATGGTGAAGACAAGGTAGGAAGATCTTCAGGGGCTTAGTGTTAGGTTTATTTAAGGGGGGTTTGGGTTAGATTAGGGGTATGTGGGTGGTGGGTTGTAATGTTGGGGGGGGGTATTGTATGTTTTTTTTTACAGGCAAAAGAGCTGAAATTCTTGGGGCATGCCCCGCAAAGGGCCCTGTTCAGGGCTGGTAAGGTAAAAGAGCTTTTACCTTTTTTAATTTAGAATAGGGTAGGGAATTTTTTATTTTGGGGGGCTTTGTTATTTTATTAGGGGGCTTAGAGTAGGTGTAATTAGTTTAAAATTGTTGTAATATTTTTCTTATGTTTGTAAATATTTTTTTATTTTTTGTAACTTAGTTCTTTTTTATTTTTTGTACTTTAGCTAGTTTATGTAATTGTATTTATTTGTAGCAATTGTGTTTAATTAATTTATTGATAGTGTAGTGTTAGGTTAATTGTAGGTAATTGTAGGTAGTTTATTTAATTAATTTATTGATAGGGTAGTGTTAGGTTTAATTATATCTTAGGTTAGGATTTATTTTACAGGTAAATTTGTTATTATTTTAACTAGGTAACTATTAAATAGCTATTGTACCTGGTTAAAATAATTACCAAGTTGCCTGTAAAATAAATATAAATCCTAAAATAGCTATAATATAATTATAATTTATATTGTAGCTATATTAGGATTTATTTTACAGGTAAGTATTTAGCTTTAAATAGGAATAATTTATTTAATAAGAGTTAATTTATTTCGTTAGATTTAAATTATATTTAATTTAGGGGGGTGTTAGTGTTAGGGTTAGACTTAGCTTTAGGGGTTAATCCATTTATTATAGTAGCGGTGAGCTCCGCTCGTCAGATTAGGGGTTAATAATTGAAGTTAGGTGTCGGCGATGTTAGGGAGGGCAGATTAGGGGTTAATACTATTTATGATAGGGTTAGTGAGGCGGATTAGGGGTTAATAACTTTATTATAGTAGCGCTCAGGTCCGCTCGGCAGATTAGGGGTTAATAAGTGTAGGCAGGTGTCGGCGACGTTGTGGGGGGCAGATTAGGGGTTAATAAATATAATATAGGGGTCGGCGATGTTAGGGCAGCAGATTAGGGGTACATAGGGATAACGTAGGTTGCGGCGGTTTACGGAGCGGCAGATTAGGGGTTAAAAATAATATGCAGGGGTCAGCGATAGCGGGGGCGGCAGATTAGGGGTTAATAAGTGTAAGGTTAGGGGTGTTTAGACTCGGGGTACATGTTAGAGTGTTAGGTGCAGACGTAGGAAGTGTTTCCCCATAGGAAACAATGGGGCTGCGTTAGGAGCTGAACGCTGCTTTTTTGCAGGTGTTAGGTTTTTTTTCAGCTCAAACAGCCCCATTGTTTCCTATGGGGATATCGTGCACGAGCACGTTTTTGAGGCTGGCCGCGTCCGTAAGCAACTCTGGTATCGAGAGTTGCATTTGCGGTAAAAATGCTCTACGCTCCTTTTTTGGAGCCTAACGCAGCATTTGTTTGAACTCTCGATACCAGAGTTAAATTTATGGTGCGGCCAGAAAAAAGCCCGCGGAGCGTTAACAGCCCTTCTACCGCCGAACTCCAAATCTAGGCCCGAAGGAGGATGTAAGTGAAAGAAGTTTAGAAGCAGCAGGGGCAGATGGGTTGTCAATGGGAATCTTGAAGTCCCCAAGAATTAGGGTTGGTATATTTGTAGAGAGAAAGTGAGGAAGCCAGGCGGCAAAGTTGTCAAGGAAATGGGAGGTAGGTCCGGGAGGGCGATAGATGACTGCCACTTTGAGGGAGAGGGGGGAGAACAGGCGAATACAGTGGACTTCAAAGGAAGAGAAGGAGAGAGATGGGATTGGAGGTAGGTACTGATAAGTGCAAGAGGGGGAGAGCAGGATCCCAACACCACCGCCACGTTTCTCACCTGGCTAAAGTGAAGACCACCCTGTGTGAGAGCAGCAGTGGAAACTGTGTCGGAAGGAGATAGCCAGGTTTCGGTAATTGCTAAAAGGGTGAAAGAATTTGAAATAAACAGGTCATGAATGGTTGTAAGTTTATTGCAGACAGAGCGAGAGTCCCATAGTGCGCAAGTGAAAGGAGTGTGTGCGTATGGGATGCATTTGATGGAGATGAGGTTATGTGTGTTGCTTTTATTAAAGTTACTATAAGGAGTGCGTGATTGGGTAATGGTGGGAATGAGTGTGGGCCCAGGATTTGGAGAAATGTCCCCTGATGCTAATAGCAGCAAGATGGAAAGTAAGAGTAGGTAAGAATGAGATTTATAGCAGTGGGGGCATTTCTGTGAGGTGGCTGATTGAAATCTTTCAGCCAATAGGAATGCAAGGGACACCATCTTGGATTGAGTCACTTGCATTGAAGTTCCAGTTTATGGCAGCGACCGTATGAAGAGGATGCTCCGCTCCGGATGTCTTCAGGATGGACCTGCTCCGTGCCGGATGGATGAAGATAGAAGATGTCGTCTGGATGAAGACTTCTTGCCGTCTGGATGAGAACTTCGCCAGCTGGATGAAGATTGAAGAGGCCGCCTGGATGAAGACTTCTTGCCGCATGGATGATGACTTTGCCAGCTGGATTGATCCTTCAAGCGGAACTTCAAGAACTGTAAGTGGATCGTCGGAGGTTAGTGTTAGGTTTTTTAAGAGTTTTTTGGGTTTTATTGATAGTTTAGGGTCTGGGCATGTAAAAGAGTTTGGGGCAATGCCCCACAATAGTACCTTTTAAGGGCCATTGGTAGTTTATTGTAGGCTAGGTTTTTGTTTTTTGGGGGAGGGGCTTTTTATTTTGATAGGGCTATTAGATTAGGTGTAATTATTTTTTATTTTTGATAATTTGTTTCTTATTTCTTGTAATTTAGTGTTTATTTTTTTAAGTAATTTAGTTATTTTTATTTTTAGTAATTTTAGTGTTTATATTTTAGTGTAAGGCAGGTTAGGTTTTATTTCACAGGTAAGTTTGTATTTAGTTTAAAATAGGTATTATTTAGTTAATAATTGTAACTTTAGTTTAGCTGTATTTTAATTATGTTAAAGTTAGGGGGTGTTAGGCTTAGGGTTACATTAGGGTTAGTGTTAGGTTTAGGGGTTAATGAATTTATTTAGTGGTAGTAATGTTGGAGGCCAGAGGTTTAGGGGTTAATAACTTTAGTATAGTGGCGGCGACATTGGGAGTGACAGATTAGGGGTTAGTAGTTTTATGTTGTGGGCGGCAGATTAGGGGTTAATAACATTATGTAGGGGGCAGTAATATTGGGAGCGGCAGATTAGGGGTTAATAACTGTATGTAGGTGACGGCGATGTTGGGGGTGGCAGATAAGGGGTGTTTAGACCCAAGGTTTATGTTAGGGTTTTAGGTTTAAACATTACTTTTATTTTCCCTATAGACATCAATGGGGCTGCTTTACGAAGCTTTTCATTCCGCGATCGCAGGTGTTATACATTTTTTTTGCTGGTTCTCCCCATTGATGTCTATGGGGAAATCGTGCACGAGCACGTAACAGCAGCACTTGATTTCGGTGCGGTATGGAGCTCACAACCATATCGCCCGCACAAGCGCTGCTTTTTTAAAACTCGTAATACCAGCGCTATAGGGAGGTGAAATAACACTGCTTTTGTGGTGGTCGTTAAAATCTCTATAGCGCTCAAAACTCGTAATCTAATAGTACTAGTGCAGAGTAGTACAATACAGTAAAAAGTCCTGTCAGAATATTCAAATGAAGACAACTTTGTAAGATCTTCACAGATCCAGTTACAGGGATATACAGCAAGGAATGACATTTAAAGGGATACTAAACCCAAATTTTTTTTTGCACAGAGAAAATCTGGCTCCAAAAAGAGCAAATCTCTGGAGGCAGCCACCTTCTTCCACATTCAGAGGCAACGGAAACCTCCGAATACACATGTCTAGTTTTTTCTCTCCCCTTTAATATATTTCAAATTACCAACTTTACCTGCTGGAGTCTAAATATAGGGAGAAAAACTAATGTGGTCTGCTTTCCCTGGAAGCTCAGCCCCATTTGATTAGGTTGTGGCATAAGTTAGCAGAGACAGCTACTTCATATGCAAAAATTTCCCATACTTATTAAAATCTGCAGCTTGTATAACAAGTTGTTGTAAACACGTTGGGCCAGATTACAAGTGGAGCGCTGTTTAATGCTCCTGCCTCAGCATTAACTGCGCTAGAAGTAAACTTTTTGTGCGCGTCTGGTTGTACTTGTATTATGAGTCCAAAGTTAAAAGTTATCGTTCACGCGCTTACCTGATGTGTGCAAAAAGCTAAAGTTATAATATTGCACGTGCGATAACTTATTCCCCCATAGAAGTCAATGGAGGAAAAAAAAGTGGGGGAAAAAACTCTTGCGCTAACCTGAACGCATTCTCAAGTGCGCTAACCTGACATGAAACTATGAATATTTCATATTCCAATATTCTGCATATAGTAGAATATGTTCTATTTATTCATAAATACATATTTCTACAAATATCTGATGGTATTTTGGTAGAATATATACTGTATACAGTATATACCTATATACAGTATATATACATGATTATATATAGGTATAGATATATTATAGGTATAGATATTTAAAAATACTTAGAACATATTCCGATAAGTGCAAAACATTGGAATGTGAAATATTTACAGTAAATACACAGTATAACACTTTATTAAATATGACTATTGCATAAATATGCTTTTACATGTTTTCATCTACTTAACTGCAAAGGGCTGCAATGCAGTTCTATGTATGTCTAAATGTCTATCTTCTCTGCAGGCAACCACATCTCAGTCAACCACATCACCGAACTGCATAGGACCGACCACCATTGCATACACTTTTCCTTCAACAAACCCACCACACGCCTCCGGCAGCACCACCCACCCCGTAGAAACTGGAACAACATCACCGAAGACCAACTGCACTCCACCATGAACAAGTGCCCCCCAGCTACCTCCACAGATGGCAACTCCTCCTCCCGCAACCTCCACCACTGGCTCTCAGACTGCGCCAACACCCTCGCCCCTCTCAAGAAACCGTCCAACCACCAACCCACCAACAAGGCTAGTTGGTTCACCCCTGCCCTCCAGGACTCCAAACGCCACTGCAGGCGATTTGAAAGGACCTGGAGATCCAGCAAGACCCCTTCAAATAAAACAGCCTACAAAGAAGCCATCACTACCCACCACCACCTCATCAAAACCACCAAGAAGACAGCCATCCAAGATAGAATCAATGCCAACGTCCACAACAGCAAGGAGCTATTCGCAGTCATCAAGGAATTCTCCAATCCCAACAGCGACACCAACGACACTCCCGCCCTCCCAGGACTCTGTGAAAACCTCGCAATGTACTTCCACCGCAAGATCGTCGACATCTTGACAGCTTCACGCCCCAGAACTCACCCAACCACCGCCTACCCACCAAATCCCACCGATACCTCACCAAATACACCACTGGCCTACCCCCCCACGGACTATCTGTAGGCCCCCTCACCTCAGATGGACACCATCAGAATCATGAGATCGATTCACTCCCGGAGCACCCTCAGACCCATGTCTGCATCACATTTTCAATAAAGCGGGTGGACACCATCGCCCCCCGAGCTCTGCCAGCACCCATTCAACAGCTCCATCGGAACCCGGCACCTTCCCCGGATGAATGGAAGCACGCCAGAATTAAAACCCCTACTGAAAAAAACCCATGGCTGACCCCAATGATCCGAAGAACTACCGCCAATCTCTCTGCTCCCCTTTGTGGCCAAAGTCATTGAGAAGTCCATCAACACTCAACTCATTGACTACATCAAAGCCACCACCACCCTGACCCTTCCCAATCCAGTTTCAGGAGCAACACAGCCCCGAGACAGGCCCTCCTCCTCCGCCACAGACGACATCCTTGCCCTACTCGACCGGGGGAGAGCCGCCGCCCTCATCTCCTAGACCCTCTAAGCAGCATTCGACACTGTCTCCCACCTCACCCTCCGCAACCCTCATACACGACAAAGCCCTGGAATGGATCAACCTCCTTCCTCACCAGCAGAACCCAGAAGTTAGGACTCCCACCATTTAACTCCAAACCCACAGAATCAGCTGCGGTGTACCCCAAGGCTCTTTGCTGAGCCCCACCCTATTCAACATCTACATGGCCCCTCACGCCGCCGTCGCCTGACGACACAACCTCAACATCGTCTCCCCTACGCCGACGGACCACCCAGCTAATCATCTCACTCACAGTGACCCCACCCACCGCCAAGAGAAACGTCCATGAAGGGCTGACAGCAGTCACCCCTGGATGAGCTACAACTGCCTAAAGCTGACCACAGGACAAGGACCGAAGTCCTCCTCCTCCTCGGTCCCACCACATCCGCTTGGAATAACTCCTGGTTGGCCACAGCCCTCGGACACCCTCCAACCCCCACCGACCATGCACGAAATCTAGGCATCATCCTGGACTCATCGCTCTCCATGGACCAGCAAATCAACGCCATCTCTTCTGCATGCTTCCACACACTTGCTGCGAAAGATCTTCAAATAGATCCCAACTGAGACCAGGAAGACTGTCACTCACGCCCTCGTCAGCAGCCGACTGGACTATGGTAACGCACTCTATGCCGGCACCACCATCAAGCTCCAAAAGAGACTACAGCGCATCCAGAACGCCTCGGCCAGACTAATCCTCGACATCCCTCGTCAATGCCACATCACCAAACACCTGCGGGACCTGCACTGGCTCCCCATCAACAAAAGAATAACCTTCAAGCTTCTCACCCACGCAATCAAAGGCCCTCCACAACATCGGTCCCCGAGATACTTGAACCACCGCGTTACCTTCTACACCCCTGTCAGACAACTTCGATCGGCCCCGACCACGCCCTCCGCCAGTCATCCCCCCGCATCAGGAAAACCACAGCGGGAGGCAGATCCTTCTCTCACCTGGCAGCCAAGACTTGGAACACCCTCCCGCTGCACCGCAGACAAGCTACCGCCCTAACTAAGTTCAGAAAGGACCTCAAGACCTGGCTTTTTGACTGAACTGCAACCCTCAGCGCCTTGAGACCCTTACGGGTGAATAGCCGTGTTTTACAAGAACCCAATAGATAGATAGATAGAAATGTATACATATGTATTTATTTGTGTATATATGTCCTGTAAATAACATATATAAAAATATAAATACATAAGTACACACATAAACATATATACAGGTATGTATATATATATATATATATACACATATATATCCATCTTTAGACATGTATATGTATTTATCTAAATGTTAAAGCTCTTGCCTACCCTTTTTTTTCTAAAACCTTGAGCACCTCATATCTTTGAGCCCTTATAACTTTTTTTTTTTGTAATAATTTTTATTAGATTGTGTTATTATGAGTGTAACTATACTTTATAATGTATTTTTTATGTGTTTTGTGACTTTTTTTGGTTTGCGAAACAGTTAACCTAACCAGAGCTCTGAGGTTGTGGTAATAATTCTAACGTAAATTGTGATTGCTTTTATAGGAACTCCCACACCTGAAGCCTCCAGATGGGAGTTCCAGTAATTAGGACATGGCCCCTTTTTGCGAGCACCCAGTAGAAGTCAGCAGCAGGAGCCCTGGCACTTGTGTTCCCCCATGTGGGACTCAAGGCTGGGAGGCAAGACTTTAGAGTCTTACCAGGACCAGTATTTCCAGGACCTCCACAGGTAATTGCCTGACCCAGGGTGACCAAATATGACAGATATGTTATATTTGATATCAAAATAATCCTCATGATGTCACAATGGAATTGCTTATAAGGGAATATGTACTGGATATACATAATTAAAATTAGAAGTTATCCCATAACTTTGACCAGGGTTTGCAAAATTGTTTATGGTGGGCCATTAAAAAGCTGTGGCTACCTTCTTTGCCTACTCTGGAAGGGGCCTGGTCAGACACCTGAGCTCAGGAAAAAATTATTAATTGTGATTTCAGCAAAATAATATTGTCATCATTCAGCGTTAGGAAGCTGTGGGCAACAGTGTGTTTGTACCAGCAAGAGGGTATAAAAGTTATAGCTCTGTTATATTTTGCTTTTGTGTGCATAATAACAGTACTGTTTTTTAAGATAGATTATATTTTTGCCAATTTGTGTTTTTGTTTATTTATTTTTTTTGAGTCATACTTTTATGAATTCCTTTTTTTTAATAAATATCCTATAAAATGCACAATTTACCTTGGGACCTCTTGATGAAAAAAAAAAGGATATACTCTGATCTTGGAACTTGAAATCCAACCTTTGAGGGTGAACCCTAAAATGTATTGTAGTGAATATAAAACCCATCTTCAGCTGATGAGAGTTAAAAATCTCAAAACAGCTGTCCAGCAGAGTGGTTTGACCCAGGACCTGCCCTTTGGTCTTGACCTCCCTTCCCCTCGTGGGTTGGGAGCATGCTGTTATTGGAGGTGCCAGCACAACCTGGGTGTGTTTAGGAGGAAGAGTGATCAGCACAAAAGGTTTACAGGTCGGCTTCAGTGCGGCTAAGGAATATCTTTTGTGTAGCGGTGATAGAAAAAGAAAGATTAAGGGTAAACCTAAAATGTTTTGTAGAGAACAACTTAGAAGGGTCTTCAATATACAGAGGTATTTATGATTTAACTCTTGAGTGTCAGCAGTTTGCGTCATAGAGATAATCCTTTATAGAAATGTGTGGCCATTAATTCTACTGCAGAGAAAGTTGAGAGGCCTTTGACTGTCATGATGTACAATCCTATTGTTGACACAGAAGACACTTTCATAAAGAGATATTGTACTTATGTCAGGTTTACACACAAGGTGGCAAATGAGTTTGGAATATGTGTTTTAGAGACTTTTTCAACACCTGTGTATTCGAATGTGATAGTGTGGAGAGGAAGCATGCCTTGAGTCCCGGGCGTATACCAGATTGGATGTGAACATTTACTGTAGACAATTATTTGGGACATTGGTGTTGTTATTTGTCTAATTATTTATTCTATTATTTTTTGATTGGTGCATTTCAGTTAGGGTTCGAAGAGTCCATTATTTTTCAGGTTATTAGGATTGTTAAATGGTTAGTTGTATGTTCAGGTTGTCATTTAAATTTAGATAAATTAGAATGTATGGTGTATAGTGAATGTTTAGATATAGATCAGGTAGGTGTGAAAGTTGTAAAGGATATTTGAAAATTTGAGGAGGTATATTTTTCACAAGATTTGAAAGGTGTTAAAAATTATGTTCTATTACTTGATGAAAATCCAAAGAAAGGTTTGATGTAGAATGTGAGATTCATAAATAAGGAGGGCAGAGTTTTGGTTATAAAATAGGGTTTGCTACCAATTATTTTGTTTGTAGCTTTAGTATTTCCTCCAACTTAATTATTTTTGAGAAAATTAATTCGTAGTCTTTTTTGTTCTTTTGGATCGCGAAAAAGGTGGGAAAGTTTTTCCAAATTTGTTACTTTTTGTATGCCCAAGTATGTTGCTTATTTATATAAATGCGGTGCTGAACAGGAGGAGTTTGTGGTATGTTTGTAAAGTATGCAGCTATTGTTTTCGTTAGAAGTATAAATGGATTGTTGAATACAATACAGTTGTGTGGATCTATTTCATGGCAGTTTGTGGTATTAGAGAAGACAGTGCATGTGTTTTATTTGCAGAATGAGTCATTGGCTGTAGTGAAAGACCACAGAAAGATTAAGGCTTTAATAAAGGAGAGGATGGAGGTATGTTTAGTATCACTTCTGAGGTGTTAACGGAAATATGTTATAATAAGTGTTGTAAAACCAACAAAAGCATTTAGCATTGTCTATTGTGTCTTATTGTTTGGCTGCAAAGGCCTTTCAACATTTTAGATGTGTGATGGCGGGTGGTAGATGCCGCAGGGATGATTTTCTGGGTGAGGAGAGTGTGTTACATGTTTTTTTTTTTAATGAAATATTTTTATTTATTTAAGTTTTCCATGACTTTGTTTACAGATAGAAGAACAAAAAACAAAACAAAAAACAAATCCACACTGTGTACAGTAGATACAAAAATAACATTATATCATTTGGAAGGGTTCATCTCTTCCCCTCCATACACGCATGCCTATGTAATAATATAACAGTATAACTAGTCAGATCTGGAAAAACCATAATTAACATCCAAAATCTTGGAGATATATTAAATAGAAAGAGATTTAAAGAAGAAAGAGAAGGAAAGTAGGGAAAAAGGTCAAAATAAGAAGAGATTATTGGTCAAAGTCAGCGTGTAACTAGTAAATTAGTACATAGGTCACTCGTGATCAGATGCCCCGCTCTCCTATAGTCTCTTATTATTGTCAACATCCGTTCATAGACGTCTTTTTTGCATCCTTTGCAATATTATCCAGTCTTCCCAAACCTGCATAAAATCTGTTTTGGTATTGAGCAAAGTAGAAGAAATATCTGCCATTTGGTAATCGTATTTAATTTTATTTAGAATCAAACTGTAATGTGGTACTGTTGCTTTCCAATATCTCGCAATAGTAGTTTTAACAGCCGTGCATACAATTCCCACACATTTCAGCCTTGCTCTAGTAAGATCCTCTTTTGGAAAATGTAATAATGCTTGCTCCATACTCAAAGTTTTTTGCCTATTTAAAATTTCACCTAGCAACTTATTGGTTTGCGACCAAATTCTTTCAACTTCTGGGCAAGTCCACCAGATATGTATATAGGATCCTATTTTTGTGCACCCTCTATAACAATTCTTATGTGCAGTATACCCCCCCTTTTACTCTGCTAGGGTGTAAATACTATCTATTAGCTACTTTGATATAATTTTCTTTTAGATTAGCACTAATAGAACAAGCCTGACTTTGTTTTAGAATGGAAGCCCAATCCGAGAGGTCTCTAGAGAAATGACCCTCTTCTTCCCATTTCTCAATAAAGTGCAGTTTAGTGACTGTGGCATTAGTGTTTAAATAATTATACAAAATTGTGATAGTTCCTTTAGCTCTAGTTGCTGTGAGCCTAAGTTTTTCAAAGGAAGTATGGTTAGATTGGTTAGATGATATCTAGCTCGAGAGATCAATTCAGGTAATGAAACCAAGAATTTGGGAGAGTTAAAGCTCTTTGCCTGCCTTTTTTTTTCTAACACCTGAGACCTCATATCTTTGAGCCCTTATAACCTTTTTTTTGCAGTTTTTTTTTTTTGTAATAATTTTTATTAGATGGTGTTATTATGAGTGTAACTATACTTTATAATGTATTTTTTATGTGTTTTGTGACATTTTTTTGGTTTGTGAAACAGTTAACCTAACCAGAGCTCTGAGGTCGTGGTAATCATTCTAGCGTAAATTGCGATTGCACTCACGCATTTGAATTTACTTTCAATAAGACTGTCACAGAAGGTACAGCAGGCACAGCTGGTTTAAGGAAAGCTTTCACTGGTATAGCAGACACAGGAGACTCAGCAGGCACAGGATACCCAGTGGGTACTGTTGGTGAGACTGTCATGGGATACCAGGTAGGTACAGCAGTCACAGGTACAAGATAAGTATGCCTCAGCTTCGGAAACAAGGTGATTCACCAAACTCAGGAGCAAAGTTCTTACCACAATAACTCAGACCAGAGTGATGGGATGAGTGAGCTTTTATAGGAACTCCCACACCTGAAGCCTCCAGGTGTGATAGTTCCTTTCGCTCTAGTTGCTGTGAAGTTTTTCAAAGGAAGTATGGTCAGATTGGTTAGATGATATTCCTAATTATCTAGCTCGAGAGATCAATTGCAGGTAATGAAACCAAGAATTTGGAAGAACCGTCGGAATTATTTTATATTGTTCAAAAGAAATTATGCTTGAGTCTACCAATAAGTTAGCAATGTGATAGAGACCTTTATTAGCCCATATGTTACTTATAGAGTTTTCAATCTTAACTGAAGGTGTAATTAGCGGAGTGGCCAGGGATTCTATACCTCAATTGCAAACCATCCCAGATTTTAATAGTGTGAGCAATAGCTATATATTGAAACCAATTTGTGGGTCTGTCTCTTTTGGACGTCCATAATATCTAATAAATAGGTGTTAGGTGTAACATATCACTGTCCAATTGTACCCAGGCTATGTCCCTAACATTGCAATTCCAAACTGTAGTTTGTGCCAATCTTGCTGCGTTAAAATAAATCTGCAGATCGGGCACCCCAAAACCTCCACAATCTCTTGTTTTTAGTAGTGTTTTCTTATTGATTCTGGCTTTTTTGTTAGACCAGAAGAACTTTAGAATGCTTCTCTGCATGTCGGTTATGTCTGCAGGGTCAATGGTAATGGGAAGCAATCTAAATAAATAAAGTCATTTAGGCAATATTATAATTTTGGAGATAACTATTTTCCCATAGAATGATACTTTATATGAAGACTATTTTTATCATTTCTTGCTTTAAGTGATTAAACATTTTCTTATAATTTAACATACATAGTTTATCTAATTTGTTGGGGATAGCAATACCTAAGTAGGTAATAGCACCAGCTGCCTATTTAAAATCGAAATTGATTTCTAACAATTTTTTCGGATGTTTTAGGAGATGTGCCTCTAATGCCTCACATTTTTCATTATTAATTTTGTATCCTGATATTTTACTAAATTCTGATAGGAGTCTATATAGAGGAGGGAGAGAGACCATTGGTTTGGTTATGGTTAAGATAATGTCATCTGCAAACAATGCGAGTTTGTGCATCATTTTGCCTATTTGGATGCCTGAGATATCACCCAGGTTCCTGATACCTGCTGCCAACGGCTCAATACATATTGCAAACATCAGTGGTGAAAGGGGGCACCCCTGTCTGTGTCAGGGTGCCAGGAATCAGACTGAGACGAAATAGTGCAAAAATAATCACACCTTTATTAATAGCAAAAAATAATAAAAAGTCCACAAGTCAAATAACAAGCCAGGAGTCAAAACCAGAGCTGGTAGTCAGATGAGCCGAGTCAGGAGCCAAAGCGAATAGTCAGACGAACCGGAATCAGGAACAAGAAAAACAGCAGAGTCAGGAACAAGCCAGGGATCAGGAACCAGGAAGGACGTCAGGCAGCCAGGTAATACACAGGAACTCTCACAAACAGGTCTGAGACAACGCAAAGGCAAAGCATACTGAACAGAGGCCCTTTAAATAATAAGTGAGGACATCACAATTCTGAGACTGCATCCTGTCTCACATGGATGATGCACACCAGTCTGGCCATAAAATGAAGTGCAGGAAATGAGCAGCATCCCCCACAATGCACCATAGTCAGGAAGAGAGGTGAGTAAAATGGCTGCCAGCAGCACATGACAAACACAACAGGGAAAAAACCCTTACAGTCTGGTACCATTTTGGATCTTTATTGTTTTGGATTGGTAGCCCGCAAGTCTAATAAAAGCGGTTGGAGCTGTGTAGATTGCTTTGATAGCGTTTAGCAAATTGCCTTCAATGGCAAACTGGCTAAAAGTTAGCAGCATATAATCCCATAACACTCTATCAAATGCCTTCTCTACATCCAAGGCAAGGAACAGAGAAGGCACTCTTTCTTTATCCGCATAATCGATCAAATCAACTATCTTTCTAACATTATATGGGGCCTCCCTACCCTTAATAAAACCAACCTGGTCAGGGCTGTTTAAAGAAATGTTTTGTACAAGAAACCTGACATATGTATTTTTCATATGTGTCCCTTTTTAAAGCAGCAATATGGTCACCCTCCATGAAAAGGTTCAACTGGTGGCCAGAATTTTTGTAAAGAGTTTTAGGTCTAAGTTTATTAATGATATTGGTCTATAGTTTTTACAGTGAAATTTGTCTTTGCCTGGTTTAGATATCACACTAATACTAGCAGAGAGAAGATCCGGAGGTATATACCCACCCTGCATAATATAGTTGAAAGAATCTACTAAATGTGGAATCAGTTCTTGTGAGAATTTTTTAAAGAACCCTCCTGTATAACCATCTGGGCCCGGAGCTTTATTGCTCTTAATTTGTTTAATTGCTATGCTAATTTCCTGAGGTGTAATAAGGGAATTCAACTGGGATATGTTTTCTTTGTCAAGTTTTAGAATAACACATTCTGCCAAGAAGGTCTTAATTTGTTGTGCTCTACTTTTGTTCTGATCTACTTTCAAGTTATATAAGGATTGGTAAAAGTCCGCAAAGGCATTAGTTATGTGTAGTGGATTGCTGATACGTTTACCCTCTGAAGTCTGCAACTGAGGAACAGAAGTGTTTCTGGTAATATTTCTAATTTTCCTAGCTAGCATACGATCTGGCTTATTGGCGTAAATAAAATATTGCGCCTCAGTGATTCTTAGGGAAGATATTGCTTCTTCATTTAGCAAAGCCTATATTTTGTCTTTTTTTATTTTGATTGCGCTAGCTAATACTGCCGATCTGTTCCCAATATGTTGTTTTTGTAACTGTTCTTGTTTTTTTTGCTTAATGATATCAATTTTTCTTTTTTCTCGCACTAGCTTTTTCTTGAATGAGTAAACCTCTGATGTATGCTTTGAATGCCCTCCATGCAAATAAAGGATTATCTGTGGAATACTTATTAGAGTACCAGAAATCTCTGATAGATTTGAATAATTTTTGACACTTTAGATCATCTCTCAGGAGGAAAGGGTCAAATGTCCAATTTCTATTTCTGGAAGGATCAAAGAATCCCCGCAAAGAGATCTCAACAATCGAATGATCAGACCATGAGGTTTGAGATATATTCGTATCTATCAATAGGGGGAACAGAATTTGACTAATGAAGATATAGTCAATCCTAGAATAGGATTGATGGGCTGCTGAATAAAAGGTGACGTTTTTTGCTTTGCAATTGCATATGCGCCAAGAATCTATGAGATTGTGATCCAATATAAGGTCACTCAGAATTTTAGAAGTCTTTAGTGGGGTTGGGGATCTGTCAAGCTGATCATTAGTTGTTAATTTAAAACCTCCTGCTAGTATTACCTTGTATTTCCTCCAGGATGTTAGAATTTTACTTATTTTAGCATTTGATTCTCATTTGGAGCATATATGTTCCCTAGGACTATAGAGCTACCCTGTATTTTCCCCTTTAAAATAATAAATCTCCCTTCCGGATCCCCAATCACCTCCTCCTGAAAATTAAGGGTGGAGTGTAGCAAAATGAAAACCCCTCTTTTTTTTTGTTTACCTACTGCGTGATATTAAATTGGGAAGGCTGTATCCCAATATTTTGGCGTGAGTTTAGAAGTAAGTTAATAGAATAAACATAACAAATAACCATCTGTATCTGTAAGTGATACTTGAACATTAAAGGGACAGTCAACAACAGAATTTTTGTTGTTTTAAAAGATAGATAATCCCTTAATTACCAATTCCCCAGTTTTGCATAACCAACGCAGTTATAATTATACACGTTTTACCTCTGTAATTACCTTGTATCTAAGCCTCAGCAGACTGCCCCCTTATTTCAGTTCTTTTGACAGACTTGCATTTTAGCCAGTCAGAGCTGTCTCCATGGTAAATTCACGAGCATGAGCTCAATGTTATCTATATGAAACACATGAACTAATGCCCTCTAGTGGTGAAAAACTATCAAAATGCATTTAGATTAGAGGCGGCCTTCAAGGTCTAAGAAATTAGCATATGAACCTCCTAAGTTTAGCTTTCAACTAAGAATACCAAGAGAACAAAGCAAAATTGGTGATAAAAGTAAATTAGAAAGTTGTTTAAAATTACATGCCCTATCTGAATCATGAAAGTTTTTTTTTGGACTTGACTGTCTCTTTAAATAATTGAACAAATTCCCCTCTAACAAGGGTGCAAACATGTTACTTATATCGTGACCAAAGTATTAAAAAACCTTCAGACCAGTTCAAAATAATCCGTTAAGGGAAGCAATCCTATAGTTCTGTATGTGTGTATCCCTGGACTACTCTTATTACTAATACCCTAATACACTAATTCCTACTATAGGTAAACTTAAAACTATCATATACATGAACAAATTACATAACTATGTTCCATAACTATAGGGTCCTTCTTATATTAACATTACATGAAGGCTACAAGCATTACCATAATATCTAATTAACATTGCAATTTCTCATTTTAGTGTTTTACATTGAGAAGTATCTAAATAGTTGCAACCTATGGTACCCTAGCTGTACTATTACATCTGTTTTAACTAGTAATAGGAACATCTAAATATTTTGTGAAACTGCCAAACACAATAATCATGTTAAGAGAGCTCAGACATTTTAACTTATCCATCCTGAGGAAAGAGTCCAGCCCCCGCTCTCACCATAATCATTCTGTCAAGCGTAGAAACTTACAAAATTCCAGCATTACCCCAATCAGTCAGAATCAATTTAATATATCTAGCCTGGGTCATTTCCACCCATAGTCTGGGCTTGTTCCTGAGTAGTATGTGTTCTAGCAGCTTTGCTCTAAATTCGTTGCATCTGCTTGTTTGGGGGTCTTTGAGGTAATGGCGTAGATGAGTCATCAATCTGTAAATGTAGATGGTTCAGCATTTCATTTCCTTCCTCCATATTGGTACAGGAGTAGGTGGTATTATTATGAATACATATAAGTCGAAAATGGGATTGCCCATCTGTATTTCAGCTTAGCTTTCAAGAGGGCAGTGATGACTGGTTTAAGTTCTCTGCGTTTTTTTAAAGGTAGTGGGAGATAAGACTGAGAAGAATTGTAGTTTATGACCCTCAAATTCGAATTGGTAAAGCTTCATTGAAGCCTGCTCTATTCTCTCCTTAGTGGAATAGTAATGGAACTTAATTATTATATCTCTGGAATTATTAGGGTTTTGGGGTCTGTTCAGGGCTCTATGTGCCCTATCCATTAATAGAAGCATCTTGTCAGTTACTGGTATTAGCTTTTGGAAAGTTTGAGGTAAAAATTCCTGAAGATTGTCGAATGATTCTGGCAGATTTTTAATCCGGATATTTGATCTCCTAGATCTGTTTTCAAGATCCTCTAATTGATTTTCTAATTGTAGAATTTGCCTTTTGTGGTCAGAGAGAGTATAGTGGATTACTGGGAGATCTTCAATTATTTTATCCACTTTATCTTCCACCACTGAAGTTCTCTGACCGATTCCCATAATATGAGCCTTCAGCTTAGCCAATGCAGATTTCAATTCCACTTGAAATACCTCTTTAATTTGTTTAATAAGAGTGTTAGAGGAGGTTATCATCTGATCCTCTTGGCATAGTCCAGGGGCCAATTACCATGGCAACTATTGTGGGTAATGACACTATTCCAATAGAATCTCTCACCTTTGATTTACATGTAATACTGCCGGTTTCCCTTTCAAAATGGTGGCTTTTCACACCAAAAGTCAAAGCACCGCTGTAGCTGGCTGACGTATGTATATATGCCACCTTTCTGATGCCTGCCAGTAATCCTCCTCTACCTCTCTTTTCTGATGTGCTCGCTGTGGGTAAGCAGGCCCTGGGCAGTGATCCGCTTAGGGGACTTTACCGGACAGCCCTCTCTGTGTCTGCTGGGGTCGACAGGAACCATCTTTACTTACGCCGATGCTCTTGTCACAGCGCCTGTAAGCACTAGAGAGCATCCGGCAAAAGCACCTTCGCCAGATCCTCGGAGCGGTAGTGGGTATGTCCATTAGCCTTGTGTCAGGGATACCCAGCTTGCACAGCCTGCGAGACCGCCTCTCACCAGTTCTGGTGTCGCTGTCAGGAGCTCTTGTATATCACGTCTGCTTTCAATGGCGGTTAGCTCCGCCTCGTGTGTTACATGTTTTTATTGGAATTGTGCCTTTGCAAGAGAAGTTTGGATGATGTTTGGTATATTTTGAAATGGATTGGTGGACTTAGGCAGATTGACTATGAGACTGTGATGTATGGACGAATTAATATTGTGTTCTCTGATAAACGTATTGTGGTTGACTATTAATTGTGTTAAGGAAGCTATCTTGGTGGCTAAGACTGTGTTACTGTTTAGAATATGACTGTTAATAATTGTATTAGGTTAGCTTCAGGAATTATGTATACATATTATTTGTGAGATTATAAAAATATGAGGAAGGTTAGTGCAGTAAGGCTTTGGCAATGGGGTTTACGGAGCAATATTTTAAAAAATATTTCTTTAGTTGTTTTAGCCCAAGGACACTTTGAAGTTACATTCTGGTGTATGTAAGGTATGAACCAAAAAGTGACTTGTAAGTATCTGAGGGAAAAACAAAACAAAAAAATAGCTGTCCAGAAGTGGTTGTCATTGCTGAATCCACCCCATAAAAGTGATTTTTGTGTTTAAAACAGTATTTGAAAGCAAAGAGCGTGAGATATTGTATATCTAATTTGCATATCTTACCTAGAGTTCCCTGGTGCATTGGTAACAATGTATACAGAGTATACTTCTGGGGAAAAGCAAGCTGGGATTCTTGCATAGATTTGCTAATTTTCTATACAATAGTTCTATTTCTCTTGAAATGGAGGATTTTAATCGCATGCTTTTATTTCCACCATAACTCCAATGAGTATTGCTTTATCACACACACACACACTCAGGGCTGAAACAACTAATCGATAATGAAAATCGTTGTCAACGATTCTCATTATCGATTAGTTGGTGGTCGATTAGTTTGTTGAAAGAAATCCTGTTTAGTCACACCACTGTATTATAGGGTTGTTCCTTCTCTTTTCCTGGCTACCGCCACACTGAATAGTGTTTGTGTCTAATAACTGCGTGTTTTACATTTACCCCTGCCGCATACTGCTATCGCGCCAACTGCTTCCTATACAAACAGACCACTCATAATTCTGACTGGTGTTGCTTTCCACTGACATCAGACGGATTGTGACCAATAGTCATGAGAATCAGAAGCTTGGGTGTGTGCACTCTGATGGCTGGAGCTGCCATCTCTCTTCGCTGACACAGCACATCGCTTCCGGCAATAATTAGTTTTCTAAGGCCGGGAACAGTGTGTGAAACAGTACTCGCACCTAAGCTGGTCCAGCCCAGATCCATCATACTTGCAGCTCTGAGGCATGCAATTTAAACAACTTTCCAATTTACTTTTGTCATCAAACATGTTATGTTCCCTTGGTATTCTTTGTTGGAAAGTAAACCTAGGTAAGCTCTAACCGATTTCTAAATTGTTGAAGGCCGCCTCTTAGTGCATTGTGCTCACTCCCATGGAGTTATGTATGAGTCACTACTGATTGGCTAAATTTCAAGTCTGTCAAAAGAACTGAGATAAGGGGGCATTCTGCAGAGGCTTAGATACAAGGTAATCACAGAGCGAAAAAGCTTATTATGTAACAGTGTTGGTTATGCAAAACAGGAGAATGGGTAATAAAGGGATTATCTTTTTACACACAGGCGTACATCAGAGATATTGCGTGTTTGGTTCCCGACCACTGCAATAAAACGAATATAGCAATAAATTGAGTCACACTATTTTTTTGGTTTCCCAGAGCATGTAAAAGTTATATTTACACTATACTGTAGTCTATTAAGTGTTCAATAGCATTATGTCAAAAAAAAAACAATGTACATACCTTCATTAAAAAACACTTTATTGCTCAAAAATGCTAACCATCATCTTATCCTTCAGTGATTCGTCTTTTTGCTGCTGGTGTGTATATATGTGTGTTCAGGGGTTTATATGTGTATATATTTTAGAAAAATTACACCGATAAGACTTGCTTGACCCAGGGTTGCCACAAACCTTCAATTTGTAGAAAGAGCAATATCTCCAAAACACAATAAAGCGAAGCGCAATAAAACAAGGTATGCCTGTGTATGTATATATATATATATATATATATACACACACACACAGTCACTATGACAGGAAAGAACTTAGCCATCTACTACACTTTAGTGCCCAGAGTTGGGAAAACATCGGCTTCTTGTTTTGGGCAATTCAGTCTGATCTAATGAGTGCACTGGAACTATCCAATCTCCCACCCCCGAGACTCGAAAACACCAGCTTCTTGCTCTAGGGTTTAATCTAACTAATTTATTACTTTAAAATTTAAACAGCTATTATGTCATATTTTTTTCAGGCAAAAGTTGCCTACGTGTTTAAATGCTACTCTTTCCTATGAATGACAGTGAAATATTGAGTACATTGTCCCATTAAAGTTAATTTTCAATTCTATTACTACTTACCTACATTGCCATCTCTAGAAAAGGGTCAAATAAGAACAAATGGAAAACTGACAGTAACAGTTTCAACACATTTAAATAAAATATTGCTCCCCAGGAAAGATATTTTCTATCTCAGATGACATTTTTGTTTTAAATATTAAAGTGCTTTCTTTGAGACATTGACAATTTGTCATACACTTAAATTTCTAAGGAGTCATAAAACATATGCCTAAAATTACATAGTTTAAGAGCATAACTAATAATTAATAGTGGTTATCCTTGGTGTTAAAACGTTGTTTTCCATCATCTGTAGACTCAATGGAGATTCATTTTTAGTAAAAATAGCAACCGTGTGCATTTACAGGTAAACAGATTTGTAGTGAGAGGATTCAAAGATTTCACTGTAAATTTGTTCAGGTTTGTCATGACCAATGCAAGGGAAAAGTCAATATTAAACTTTGACAATTCAGATAAACAATGTAAGTTTAAGAGACTTTTAAAATGTATTTCTATAATCATTTGTTTTGTTCTCTTGGTATCCTTTGTTAAAAAGGCTCAGGAGCAGCAAAGCACTACTGGGAGCTGGCTGCTGATTGGTGGCTATATGCATATGCCTTTTGTCATTGGCTCGCCAGATGTGTTCAGCAAGCACCCAGTACAGCAGTGCTGCTCTTTTGCAGGGGTTAAAAATATAGTTATATGCAGGCAACAGTGCAATAATACATCCCAACATTAGAGCTTTTTTATTTTACATTTTATGACCCTTTAAAAGAAAGATAGAAAAACATAATTTATGTAAGAACTTACCTGATAAATTCATTTCTTTCATATTGGCAAGAGTCCATTAGCTAGTGACGTATGGGATATACATTCCTACCAGGAGGGGCAAAGTTTCCCAAACCTCAAAATGCCTATAAATACACCCCTCACCACACCCACAATTCAGTTTAACGAATAGCCAAGAAGTGGGGTGATAAAGAAAGGAGTAAAAAGCATCAACAAAGGAATTTGGAAATAATTGTGCTTTATACAAAAAAATCATAACCACCATAAAAAGGGTGGGACACATGAACTCTTGCCAATATGAAAGAAATGACTTTATCAGGTAAGTTTTTACATAAATTATGTTTTCTTTCATGTAATTGGCAAGAGTCCATGAGCTAGTGTCGTATGGGATTGCAATACCCAAGATGTGGAACTCCACAGAAGAGTCACTAGAGAGGGAGGGATAAAATAATAACAGCCATTTTCCGCTGAAAAAAATAATAATCCACAACCCAAAATATAAGTTTATTCTCATAATGAAAAGAAAAAAACTGAAACAACTGCCTGAAAAGCTTTTCTAGTACCAAAAACTGCTTCTGAAGAAGCAAATACATCAAAATGGTAGAATTTAGCAAATATATGCAAAGAAGACCAGGTTGCTGCTTTGCAAATCTGATCAACTGAAGCTTCATTCTCAAAAGCCAACGAAGTGGAGACTGATCTAGTAGAATGAGCTGTAATTCTCTGAGGCGTGTCCTGACCCGACTCCAAATAAGCCTGATGAATCAAAAGCTTTAACCAAGATGCCAAGGAAATGGCAGAAGCCTTCTGACCTTTCCTAAAACCAGAAAAAAATAACAAATAGACTAGAAGTCTTCCTGAAATCTTTAGTAGCTTCCACATAATATTTCAAAGCTCTTACCACATCCAAAGAATGAAAGGATCTCTCCAAAGAATTCTTAGGATTAGGACACAAAGAAGGGACAACAATTTCTCTATTAATGTTGTTAGAATTCACAACCTTAGATAGAATTTTAAATGAAGTCCGCAAAACTTCCTTATCCTGATGGAAAATCATAAAAGGAGACACAAGAGAGAGCAGATAATTCGTAAACTCTTCTAGCTGAAGAGATAGCCAAAAGAAATAACTCTTTTCAAGAAAGTAGTTTAATATCCAAAGAATGCATAGGCTCAAAAAGAGGAGCCTGCAAAGTCTTCAAAACCAAATTAAGACTCCAAGGAGGAGAGACTGATTTAATAAAATGCTTGATACAAACCAAAGCCTGAACAAAACAGTGAATATCAGGAAGTTTAGCAATCTTTCTATGAAATAAAACAGAAAGAGCAGAGAATTTATGAGAAGAACACCATGAAATATAGGTCTTCCAAACTCGCTAATAAATCTTCCTTGAAACAGACTTACAAGCCTGTAGCATAGTATTAATCACTAAGTCAGAGAAACCTCTATGACTAAGCACTAAGCGTTCAATTTCCATACCTTCAAAATTAACGATTTGAGATGCTGATGGAAAAACGGCCCTTGAGACAGAAGGTCTGGTCTTGGAGGAAGTGGCCAAGGCTGGTAACTGTACAGCCGAACAAGATCCACATACCAAAACCTGTGAGGCCACGCTGGTGCTATCAGAAACACATACGATTGTTCCATAATGATCTTGGAGATCACTCTTGGAAGGACTAGAGGCGGAAAGATAAGCAGGTTGGTAAATCCAAGGAACTGCTAAAGCATCCACCATCTCCGCCTGAGGATCCCTGGACCTGGACAGGTACCAGGGAAGTTTCTTGTTTAAATGAGAAGCCATCAGATCTATTTCTGGAAGAACCCACATCTGTACAATCTGACAAAATACATCTGGATGGAGAGACCACTCCCCCGGATGTAAGTTCTGAAGGTTGAGATAATCTGCTTCTCAATTGTCCACACCTGGGATATGCACTGCCGAAATTAGACAAGAGCTGGATTCTGCCCAAGAAAGTATCCTAGATACTTCTTTCATAGCTAGGGGACTGCGAGTCCCACCCTGATGATTGACATATACCACAGTTGTGATATTGTCCGTCTGAAAACAAATGAATGGTTCTCTCTTTAACAGAGGCCAAACCTGAAGAGCCCTGAAAATAGCACAGAATTCTAAAATATTGATTGGTAACCTCGGCTCTTGAGGTTTCCAAACCCCTTGTGCTGTCAGAGATCCCCAGACAGCTCCCCAACCTGAAAGACTTGCATCTGTTGTGATCACAGTCCAGGTAGGATGAACAAAAGAGGCCCCCTGAATTAAATGATGATGGTCTAACCACCAAGTCAGAGAGTGTTGAATGTTGGGATTTAAGTATATCAATTGTGATATCTGAGTATAATCCCTGCACCATGACAGCAGCATCGAACGCGATCCCCTTTGCTCGTTTTCAAATGAGACCTAAAACGTCCATGCACATAGCCACTGAAGGGAATGATTGAGACTGAAGGTTTCGACAAGCTGAAACTAATTTCCTTCATCTCTTGTCTGTTAAGGACAGAGTCATGGACACTGAATCTATCTGGAAACCTAAAAAGGTGACCCTTGTCTGAGGAATCAAGAAACTCTTTGGTAAATTGATCCTCCAACCATATCTTTGAAGAAACAACACTAGTTGATTCATGTCAGATTCGGCTAAATGTAAAGACTGATCTAGTACCAAGATATCGTCCAAATAAGTAAACACCACAATAACCTGTTCTCTGATTACAGATAGAAGGGCACCAAGAACCTTTCGAAAAGAGCCTTGGAGCTGTTGCTAGGCCAAATGGAAGAGCAACAAATTGGTAATGCTTGTCTAGAAAAGAGAATCTCAGAAACTGATAGTGGTCTGGATGAATCGGAATATGAAGATATGTGTCCTGTAAATCTATCATGGACATATAATGACCTTGCCGAACAAAAGGCAAAATAATTCTCATAGTCATCATATTGAAAGTTGGGACTCTTACAAAACTTCAGATGCAGAACTGGCCTGAATGGATTTTCTTTCTTTGGGACAATGAATAGATTTGAATAAAACCCCAGACCCTGTTCCTGAAACGGAACTGGCATTATCACCCCTGAAAGCTCTAGATCTGAAACACACTTCAGAAAAGCCTGAGCCTTCCCTGGATTTGCTGAAACGGAACTGGTATTATCACCCCTGAAAGCTCTAGATCTGAAATACCCTTCAGAAAAGCCTGAGCCTTCACTGGATTTGCTGGAACGTTAGAGAGAAAGAATCGTCTCACAGGAGGTCTTACTCTGAATCCTTGTAAGGGTTACTGTGTGTTGACTGTGTTACTGTCTCTTTAAACCTTTGCATATTTAAGGCACCTCCTTCCAGCACTCATTGCTGGTTAATTGAGAACTGTCTATCTGATTACTCTCTTAGTAGTCTGGTTCATACTAGCTGCCTGAAACCTCACAGCCTTCAAACATCTTCTACAGCCGCTCACTTCTAACAAGTAAGTCACGCTTCTTACCGGCTCTTCAGCATCCTCACCCGGCAGATCAGCTGGGACTCGCCTGCTCTATCCTGTGACACAGCTGACTCTCTGCAAACCTCTCTGCCGCTGACGTCATCAGCTGCAGCCGTGCACTTCTCTCCCTGCCTGTCACATTCTCAGCTTCTCTACACACAGACCGCACCGGATCAGCTCTAACTAACTAACAGGTTAGATCTCCTCACTTACTGGAATGTGTAAGCTGCAAGTACTGCTGTAAAGACGTTTACTCTTTTTCTGTAACTCAACACCTCAAACAACAGTAGGTTAGAGTGTTTGGTACACACATAATCTCTCTGTGTAAATGGTCTCTGAACTTTAATGCCTTGTGAGTTGTTAGTTACCCACTAACCACTTGGTATATATATATATATATATATATATATATATATATATATATATATATATATATATATATGAGCTATATATCTGAGCAATACTACTTAAAATTAACTACAAGCCTCTTGTTCCTTACATAATTAACCAGCCAGAAACTAGGAATTAGTGTTTATATACACAGTTAATTCCTGCACCTGTACTTTACTTCTTTTTGCCAATATGGAACAAGAGCCTTTAAGTGATAGAGTACAAGTTCTCTCAGACAGATTGGATGCTCTATCCGGTTCTTTCCACGAGTTACAAGTGGAAAATCAGGCCCTGAAAGCCTGCCTACGGGAGGTACTAGCCCCCAAACCTACTGTTAAAGAATCTCCCCCAGAATCCTTGGTCTCCCCCCCCAGAGAAGTTCTCTGGAGACCGGACACGTTTCAGGGAGTTCAGGAATTCATGCATGCTGCTCTTTGAAATGAAGCCACGCACATACCCCTCTGAGAGGGTAAGAGTGCTTACCGTAATCTCATACCTGAGGGGGCAGACCAGGGCCTGGGCAGACACTTTTTATGAGAGCCAGGATTCCATATTGGGATCCCTTTCAGCGTTCTTTAATCAAATGTCTACTCTATATGGTGACCCTTTTAAGCAGGTCTCTGCTGAAAATACTCTCAGGTCATTGAAACAGTGCCTGCCCCACTCATGAAGTTAAGGACTGTCCAATCCTTTCCAAAACTAAGAAGGGTAGGTCACTTAGATCATAAGAAACTTTTTTAATGAAAACCATCAAAACTTCATATATAACCATTCCTATTCTTTTTCAGAGGGAGCACTTCAAGATATCCACTGAGGCAATTGTGGACACTGGTTCATGTAGGAATTTTGTTGATCAAAGCTTTGTGAAAAGAAATAAAATTCCTGTAGTGTGTAAGCAAACTCCTGTCTCTGTGAAGGTCATTGATGGCTCATTACTTACTTCTGGTCCTGTTACACATCAGACCACACCTCTCCAGGTAACTTCATGTACACTTATCACAGAAACACTCACTTTTGATGTTATATCTTCTCCCATGTTTGATGTTATACTTGGTATTAATTGGTTATGCAAACATAAACCTTATATTAATTGGAATGATTTGAGTCTCACATTCCCTTCATCCGCTGGGATATTTTTTGTTACGAACAAGGATGGCACTTTAAGACCTATTATCGATTATAGGGAGCTTAACAAACGTACAAGAAAGAACAGGTACCTCCTCCCGCTTATTCCTGAGTTGATAGAAAGATTAAGGGGAGCCTCGGTTTTCACAAAATTGGATCTCCGGGGTGCCTATAATCTTATACGAATGAGAGCTGGTGACGAATGGCTCACTGCCTTTCGGACTAGATATGGTCTGTTCGAATATACAGTGATGCCATTCGGATTATGCAATGCTCCAGCAACATTTCAGTGTCTGATCAATGACCTTTTTAGGGATATTCTGGACGTTTATATAGTGGTCTATTTAGACGATATATTTATCTTTTCTCAAGACCTTGACCAACATAGAGTACACGTTAGAGAAGTACTCTCTAGGTTAAGAAAGAATAATCTATATGCAAAACTCGAGAAATGCATATTCGAGTCTAGCGAGATAACCTTTCTGGGCTATGAAATCTCTCCATTAGGAATTAAAATGCAGAATGATAAGGTCCAAGCAATACTAGACTGGCCTTTCCCCCAATCAAAAAAGGACGTACAACGTTTCCTGGGCTTTTCTAACTTTTATAGAAAATTTATACCAGGATTCGCTACCATCACGAAACCCTTAACAGAGCTCACAAAATTAAACCATACTTTCAGGTGGACAAGCCACACTCAGTTAGTTTTTGACACCCTAAAATCAAAATTTACCTCAGCACCTATACTACAGTATCCGGATATGGACGAACAATTCATATTGGAAGTTGATGCTTCAGATTTCGCCGTTGGGGCAATTCTTTCACAGAGGAAATCCTTTAAGGATCCATTACATCCAGTAGCCTTCTTTTCTAGGCTTATGCAACCAGCAGAAATGAACTACCCGGTGGGTGAGAAGGAATTGCTTGCAATAAAGTGTTCTTTTGACCACTGGAGGTACTTGTTGGAAGGTGCTACACAGCCCACAGTCATTTATACTGACCACAAAAATCTGCAATATCTGCAATCTAATCGAACCTTGTCCTCCAGACAATTAAGATGGAGTCTTTACTTCTCACGTTTTCATTATATCATCACCTACCGGCCGGGTACCAAGAATGGTAAGGCTGACACCCTTTCTAGACAGGGACATAAAACCACCACTATCAGTGAACCTTCCACTGTTATCCCTAAAGACTGTATCGTTGGTGTTCTCACCAGTTTAGTACCTATGCTCAAGGATGCAACTGTCACCGATTTATCAGTTCCACTTACAGATGTTGTACAAAATTCGGAAGGCCTGTTTCATAAGGATGGAAAGTTGTACATACCTCTATCATTAAGACCCTCAGTCCTAAGTTCAGTTCATAATTCACCTCTCGCATTACACATAGGAAGAGATAAAACTACTGAACTACTTAAACGTTCATTTTGGTGGCCCTCTTTACACCAGGATCTTAAAGACTTCCTTTCTAGGTGTACGATTTGTGCCACCTCCAAGCCTTCAAGACAGCTTCCTATGGGGCTCTTACAGCCTCTTCCAGTTCCACATATACCATGGAAAGCAGTTTCTATGGATTTCATCGTTGATCTACCTATCTCCAATAACTATACCACCATATTAGTTGTCACGGATTTATTCTCAAAGATGGCACACTTTATTCCTATTGCATCGTTACCTACTTCTAAAATGACCTGTGATTTATTCCTCCAACACTTCATACGGTTACATGGTATTCCCAAAACTGTCATCAGTGACCGAGGGACCCAGTTCACATCCAAATTCTGGAAGTATTTATGCAAGGCCCTACATATTGAACAGAAACTCACCACTGCATACCATACCCAGACGAACGGGCAGACTGAGAGGGTCAATCAATGGCTTGAGCAGTATTTACGCTGCTTCTGTTCCCATCAACAGGATGCTTGGGCTACCTATTTACCCCTTGCCGAATTCGCATACAACAATAACAAAAGCTCTACTACTGGTTCATCTCCTTTCTTTATCAATTACGGTTTGCATCCACGTTTTACCTTACTCCCAAGGATTGATACCCCTTGCCCACAGGTTAATGACCTTGTCAATGATATTTCAGTCTTGTTCACCACCGTTCGTGATAACATACTTCAGGCTCAAGCTTCCCAACGAAAATACTACAATTTACGCCACCGTGCTAGCCCTCAGTACTCAGTGGGTCAGTATGTTTGGCTCTCCACAAAAAACCTCAGGATTTCCTACCCTTGCAGGAAACTAGGCAAGCTCTATATAGGCCCGTACCCCATCCTCCGTGTCAACAATCCTGCTACAGTCACTTTGCAGCTCCCATCCCCTTTCAAAATCCATCCGACATTCCACGTCTCTCTGATCAAGCCTTGTAATTCACCTACAGCTGGTTCTGTGATGGTTGATCCTACCCTTGCCGTTACTCCTGATATACAGTATCTTGGATTCCCGGATACTACGTGGTGTTCTCTTCTATCTCATACATTGGAAGGGTTTCGGTCATGAGGATGGTTTGTGGGAACTAGCCCCGAATGTGTCAGCTCCTAGGCTGGTTTCCCTCTTTCATAGACGTAATCCAGATCGTCCCAGGCCGTGACCCTCGCTGTGGTTCCATAAGGAGGGGGCTGTGTAAGGGTTACTATGTGTTGACTGTGTTACTGTCTCTTTAAAACTTTGCATATTTAAGGCACCTCCTTCCAGCACTCATTGCTGGTTAATTGAGAACTGTCTATCTGATTACTCTCTCATTAGTCTGGTTCTTACTAGCTGCCTGAAACCTCACAGCCTTCAAACATCTTCTACAACCGCTCACTTCTAACAAGTAAGTCGCGCTTCTTACCGGCTCTTCAGCATCCTCACCCGGCAGATCAGCTGACTCTCTGCAAACCTCTCTACCGCTGACGTCATCAGTTGCAGCCGTGCACTTCTCTCCCTGCCTGTCACATTCTCAGCTTCTCTACACACAGACCGCACCGGATCAGCTCCATCTACCAAACAGGTTAGATCTCCTCACTTACTGGAATGTGTAAGCTGCAAGTACTGCTGAAAAGACGTTTACTCTTTTTCTGTAACTCAGCACCTCAAACAACAGTAGGTTAGAGTGTTTGGTACACACATAATCTCTCTGTGTAAATGGTCTCTGAACTTTAATACCTTGTGAGTCGTTAGTTACCCACTAACCTTTACTGACCTCCTCACTCCCCCAAGTGTAACATCACAACATATTTAGATAGAACATTTGTTCTAGGACTTAAATTATATATATATATATATATATATATATATATATCTGAGCAATACTACTTAAAATTAACTACAAGCCTCTTGTTCCTTACAATCCTATTCGATACCGTTGAGAGACAATACTCTGAATCCACTGATTGAACAGAATCTGCCCAAATGTCTTGGAATAATTTCAATCTGCCCCCCACCAGCTGAACTGGATTGAGGGCCGCACCGTCATTCAGACTTGGGGGCTGGCTTTGGTTTCTTAAAAGGCTTGGATTTATTCCAACTTGAAGAAGGTGTCCAATTGGAACCAGAGTCTTTAGGGGAAGGATTGGTTTTCTGTTCCTTGTTCTGTTGAAAAGAACGAAAACGATTAGAAGCTTTAGATTTACCCTTAATTCTTTTATCCTGAGGCAAAAAAACTCCCTTCCCCCAGTGATAGTTGAAATAATTGAATCCAACTGAGAACCAAATAAATTATTACCTTGGAAAGAAAGAGATAGTAATCTAGACTTAGATACCATGCCAGCATTCCAAGATTTGAGCCATAAAGCTCTTTTAGCTAAAATAGCTAAAGAAATAGATTTAACATCAATTTTGATGATATCAAAAATAGCATTACAGATAAAATGATTAGCATGTTGAAGCAAATGATTAGCATATTGAAGCAAACGAACAATGCTAGACAAATCAGGATCTTTTCCTGTTGCGCTAAGATATCCAACCCAAAGGTTAATGCAGCCGCAACACTAGCCAATGCAATGGCAGGCCTGAGAAGATAGCCAGAATATAAATAAGCTTTCCTTAGATAAGTTTCAAGTTTCCTATTTAAAGGATCTTTAAAAGAAGTATTGTCTTCCATAGGAATAGTAGTACGTTTGGCAAGAGTAGAAATAGCCCCATCAACTTTGGGGATTTTTTCCCAAAACTCTAATCTAGCTGCTGACAAAGGGTACAACCAACCTTTTAAACCTAGAAGAAGGAATGAAAGAAGTACCAGGCTTAACCCATTCCTTAGCAATCACATCAGAAATAGCATCAGGAACTGGAAAAACCTCAGGAGTAACCACAGGAGGTTCATAGACATAATTTAAACGTTTACTAGTTTTGATATCAACAGGACTAGACTCCTCAATATCCAAAGTAACCAACACTTCTTTTAACAAGGAACGAATATACTAAATCTTGAAAAGATAAGTAGATTTGTCAGTGTCAATGTCTGAGGTAAGATCTTCTGAATCAGAGAGATCCTCATCAGAGGAGGATATTTCAGTATGTTATCGGTCATTAGAAATTTCATCAAATTTATACGAAGTTTTAAAAGACCTTTAACGGTTATTAGAAGGAGGAATAGCAGACAAAGCCTTCTGTATCGCATCAGCAATATAATTTTTTAGATCAACAGGGATATCATGTACATTAGGAACAACAGAAACTGTACTAGTACTGATGGAAACGTTTTCTGCGTGCAAAAGCTTATCATGACAACTGTTACATACTACAGCTGGAGATATAATCTCAGCTAATTTACAACAGATACACTTAGCTTTGGTAGAACTGTGATCAGGCAGCAGGGTTCCAACAGTTGCTTCTGAGACAGGATCAGATTAAGACATCTTGCAAAATGTAAAAGAAAAAACAACATTAAAGCAAAATTTACAATTATATGGCAGTTTCAGGAATGGGAAAAAAACATAACCCTCTGAGCATATAGAAGGCAAGAGGCATATAGGAAGTGGGGTGAAAAAATAAACTAAATTTTTTTGGCGCCAAGTATGACGCACGACGCAAAAGGAAGTTGAATTTTTTTTTGGTGCCAACAACATCCGGAAATGACGCAACTTGCAAGGAACCCTGGCGTCAACTAAGACGCCGGAAATGACGAACTTGCGTCATCAAAGACATACCATCGCGCCCAAAAAATTCTTGCGCCAAGAATGACGCAATAAATAACAGCATTTTGCGCCCTCACGAGCCTAATTTTGCCCTTGAAATTAAAAGAAAAAGCAGTCAATTAGAAAAAAAGGACTATACCCCACATAAGACAAATAACTTCCTAAACATGCTTCCCAAACTGAAACTGACAGTCTGCAAAAGGAAATATACATATACATAGACCTGACTCATGGCAAATATAAGTAAAATACATATATTTAAAACTTTATATTAAAGGGACAGTCAACACCAGAATTTTTGTTGTTTAAAAAGAAAGATAATACCTTTAAAGGGACACTGAACCCAAATTTGTTCATTTGTAATTCAGAAAGAGCATGCAATTTGAAGCAACTTTCTAATTTACTCCTATTATCATTTTTTTCTTCGTTCTCTTGCTATAATTTTTTGAAAAAGAAGGCATCTAAGCTTTTTTTTGGTTTCAGTACTCTGGACAGCACTTTTTTATTGGTGGATGAATTTATCCACCAATCAGCAAGGACAACCCAGGTTGTTCACCAAAAATGGGCCGGCATCTAAACTTACATTCTTGCATTTCAAATAAAGATACCAAGAGAATGAAGAAAATGTGATAATAGGAGTAAATTCGAAATTTGCATAAAATTTCATGCTCAATCTGAATCACGAAATTAAATTTTTGGGTACAGTGTCCCTTTAATACCCATTCCCCTGTTTTGCATAACCAACACAGTTATAATAATACACGTTTTACCTCTGTGATTACCTTGTATCTAAGCATCAGCAGACTGCCCCCTTATTGCAGTTCTTTTGACAGACTTGTATTTTAGCCAATCAGTGCTCACTCCTAGGTCACTTCACGTGCATGAGCTCAATGTTATGTATATGAAACACAAGAACTAATGCCCTCTAGTGGTCAAAATGCATTCAGATTAGAGGCAGTCTTCAAGGTCTAAGAAATTAGCATATGAACCTCCTAGTTTTAGCTTTCAACTAAGAATATCAAGAGAACAAAGCAAAATTGGTGATAAAAGTAAATTGGAAAGTTGTTTAAACTTACATGCCCTATTTAAATCATGCAAGTTTTTTTGGGACTTGAATGTCCCTTTAATACATAAAGCGCCAAACCATAGCTGAGAGTGTCTTAAATAATGATACATACTTACCGAAAGACACCCATTCACATATAGCAGATAGCCAAACCAGTACTGAAAAAGTATCAGCAGAGGTTATTGTATATAAGAGTATATCGTTGATCTGAAACGGGAGGTAGGAGATGAATCCCTACGACCGATAACAGAGAACCATTGAAAAGATTTCCTTTGAATTGTGGGTGTGGTGAGGGGTGCATTTATAGGCATTTTGAGGTTTGGGAAACTTTGCCCCTCCTGGTAGGATTGTATATCCCATAGGTCACTAGCTCATGGACTCTTGCCAATTACATGAAAGAAAGAAGAAAATGAGGGCCTAGTGAAATCATCCCACATTTAATTACTTTTTCTGGCAACTTGGAGTTAAAGTTCCTTGGACGCCATAATTAAAGGGACACTGAACCCAAAATTTTTCTTTTGTAATTCAGAAAGAGCATGCAATTTTAAGCAACTTTCTAATTTACGCCTATTATCAATTTTTCTTCGTTCTCTTGCTATCTTTATTTGAAAAAGAAGGCATCTAAGCTTTTTTTGGGTTCAGTACTCTGGACAGCACTTTTTTTATTGGTGGATGAATTTATCCACCAATCAGCAAGGACAACCCAGGTTGTTCACCAAAAATGGTCCGGCATCTAAACTTACATTCTTGCATTTCAAATAAAGATACCAAGAGAATGAAGAAAATTGTATAATAGGAGTAAATTAGAAAGTTGCTTATAATTTCATGCTCAATCTGAATCACGAAAGAAATATTTTGGTTACATTGTCCCTTTAAGAAACAATTCATCTGTTTTGGCATTTTTATTAATTAATTAAATATTTTAATTAATTATTATATCACCAACTTCTGAAATTGTTCTTCTAATGGTATAGTAGTTGCCTTAGACATAAAAGAAACATAATTATAAAAGAACAAAAAGTTAACAAAATGTGGTTCTTTCGTGTAGCTGCTCCTGATGTTGCAGATCAAGCAGGTTAAAGGGAGATAAAACCCCCAAAAATGTATTTCATGATTCAGATAGAACATATCATTTTAAACAACTTTCTAATTTACTTCTATTATCAAATTGTCTTTGTTTTCTTGGTATCCTTTGTTGAAAAGCAGAAGTAAGCTCAGGAGAGTGCAGCACTATATGGCCGCAGTTTTGCAACAATGTTACACATCAGCCAGAGCACTAGATGGCAGCACTATTTCCTGTCATGCAGTGCTACAGACGTGCGCACGCTACCTATCCAGATATCTGTTCAACAAAGAATAATATGAAACAAAGCAACTTTGATAAAAGAAATAAATTGTAAACTTTTTTTTAAGCTGTATTCTTTATCTGAATCATTAAAGAATTTTTGGGGGTTTCATGTCCCTTTAAATAGTTCAAGGACGGGGGCGGAGCCTGAAGCCTTAGAGTGATGGCTGCTTAATTTGTGAGCTCCGTGCTGAACTGTTTTAGATGGCTGGCATACAAGGAAATCAGGGCTGAATTTACTCCCTGGAAGTTAAGGGCTAAGAGGTGCATACACCGGAACACTTTTGTGGACATTCCCAGACACCTAGGGCTAACGGGGAAACTTGAGACTAACGGAGCTACCCGATGCTGCGCGCCATTTTGGAAGTGTGGCGTGGCTGCATTTGAACGGTCCTGTGCCGCAACAATTGACCACATACTACACCCTAGATGTCATTTGTGACCTGAGAGGAGGCCTTTATTAAGCGGCTACACCGGACACTACAGGAACCGGGTAACAGGCATCATAACGGCAAGAGAAGCCCGGTGAGGCTTCAGATCAACCAAAATGAGTGAACTTACTGTACCGGCTCCGGCAAGAAGGAAGGTGAGGGGGGAGTATTTTATGTAGGTTAAAAGCAAACACTTGATAGAAAGAAAACTACTTATGGCCACACAGATGAGGCATGCGAGGCGCACTTTGCAATCACTTATCTAAGATAACGGGCATGTTGAAGGAAGGTGGAAGGCATTGGCAGGGTGCAAACGTATAACGGCCACGGGTCACGCATATACTTAAAATGCCCTAATCTAACTACTGAGCGATAAAGCTGCCTAATACACTACACTGAAACGAATATAAGGTGCAGAAGCTGTTATTTACAAATAGCAGACAGGCTCTGCTTAAAAGAGGGCCTCTATATTACAACCTACATATCGTTAACACCTAAGATTAAGCAATCTCCCCTTACCAGCAACGACATTATGCTATTTAAGCACTGCAACAAAGCACGCTACTACTTAGCCCCTGCCTGATGGACTCAGCCAGAAAACTGGGAGAAACTCAATTAAGCTAGCTAGGTTTGCTGAATGTATGTGTGTAGCTGTAATAAATAACTATAGGGGACACTACAATACCCTCCTGAAAATAGGGGCTGGGGATCTGCCTCTTTCCTCATCATTATCCAGACCTGTCTTGGGATGGCTCATCTGTCCTCCACATAATTCACTATAAACTTTTCTATGACCATAGCAGGATAGACGAGAAGCAGGAGCAGGATTAACTAGGTTAGCTTGCTCTTTTAATCTTTGCTGGATCTGACATATTATCAAAAACTCTGTAATCAGGGATTAACCCTCTATCAACATGTCTGTTAGGAAGCAAAACAAACCTGCTCAGGGGTCTAAACCGCCTACAGCTAATCTATTCTTTAAGCCAGCCAGAAGTGAGAAAACTTCAGAACCCACTAATATGGGGCTAGAGGAAGATAATATCTCTGACACAGATTCTCAGCTCATGGATGACGATGCTATCCCTGCTACAAAAGCGGACTTGAAAGCCCTTGTGTCTAAACAAGACATCAATACAAATTTCGATAAACTATGGGAAAAAATTGATGCTTTCCAAAATACCGTCACCAACAGCCTAGCAGATATCAAACAAGACATCACAGATTTAGGCACAAGGGTGGCTACTTTAGAAGAAAATGAAACCTCCACCTCAGAAGACCTCTCTAATCTAACACAAAAGATTTCCATGCAGCAACAGGAAGTTAATGAGATGCATGATAAATTGGAAGATCTCGAAAATAGAAGCCGCAGGTGTAACCTGCGGTTAAAGGGGATTCCAGAGGCTATTTCGACGGAAGAACTCCCCATCTACTTACACCAACTATTTCAAGCTATAACAGGAGAAATAGGGGAAGAGAAGTTTCAAATGGAGAGAGCTCACCGAGCTTTACGGGCCAGACCGAAGGATGAAGCACCCCCCAGAGATGTTATAGTTAAATTTCTCAGATTCCCAGAAAAGGAAAGCATCCTCTCAGCTGCTAGGAAGCATCCAACCTTCAAGTTCCAGGGTGTGGTAATACAATTTTTTCAAGATCTCTGCATAAGAACGCTCCAGAGGAGAAGCTATTTGAAACCACTTACCACACTCTTAAGAAAACATCAAATTGGATACCGCTGGGGTTTTCCCTTTAGTCTATACATCCAGCACAATGGCAGATCACTAAATCTAAAAGATGTCTCAGAAATTCCGGATATATGTCGTAAGCTTCAATTGGAACCTCCTGATATACCACAATTGAATCAACCAGAAGAACTATCCCAAGCAACATCAAGCCTCACTCCACAGCAGAGACAGAAATGGACTAGAGTCTCGAAAAGAAAAGCTAAGTCTTGACACTTTATCACTTATTTATCTGTTGTTTAAAGAACTTTGCTCTATCTGCTGAGGTAAAGAGAGAGATGAGGACTCTAGTATCTCTCAACTTACTATTACTATTGAGGAAGGAGGTGGTTGGTGAAGAACCTCAGTGGTCACTGGATCCTGATAAAAGGGTTCTAATGAAGGTTAAAAGGTTCTTTTGGTTGTGAATTTTTAGGGTTGTTGGTCTCCATGGGGGGCTATCCCCTTTCCTTTTTTTACAACATCTAGGATTTGTAGTTGCTCTTTCTAATGCCAGTTTCTTGTTCTTTTTTTTAACATACTCTGTTGCAACATATACAGTTTTAGCACGGTAGATTGGTAGAGTACGGTCAACCTGTGTAAGAGGGAGGGCGAGGTTGATGGTACTCTCCCTTTGTTTCTTTTTTTTTCAATTTTATTGCTGGTTCTCTTATATAAGAGAAGCAGATTCTGTTTTTATGTTTTAACATGGTTCTTGATTAGACTGTTAATGTTTGTAAATTCTTATGTTTTTATTTTTGTTTTTGCCATGTCGACTCAACTTGTTTACCTACATGCATCATCTCATACGAGACAACTATATCAGCAATGCCTAAGGGCAATCATAGAGAATGAAAAGACTGCGGATCTGGGAGGAGGGCCCCCCCACTGGTAAAACCGTGAGTAATGACTTGTAACCTTCGACTGATATCACACAATGTCAGAGGCCTAAATACAGACTTAAAGCGCAGAACAGCACTTAGCCAATATACTAGTCTAAAAGCTAACATTATATTCCTGCAAGAGACACACTTCACCAGGGAGGTCATACCTAAATATTGGGCCAGAGGCTATACACAACATTTTCACTCAATAACTGACAAAAAAAAAAGAGGAGTGTCAATACTGATACACCAATCGGTAGGTTTCGTAGTAGAAGAGACAATTAGGGACCCGGAGGGCAGGTTTCTTATACTTAAAGGGAGACAACATGATAAGCAGTTAGTATTTTGTAATGTATACGCACCAAATGAAACACAAGCATCCTTCTTTGCTCAGGTTTCTCACCTACTAACCCAGTGGTCGCACTCCCGGTTGATCTTGGGGGGTGACTTTAATGTATCAATGTACGCCCACCAAAACAAAGATAAAAACCCACTATCCCAAAAACAACTGAGACATAACTCCACAATTAAAAAAATAAAAGAGATGTTCTTCTCTCATAATATGTTAGACTCCTGGGACACTCTATATGGGAGAACACAAGACTATACATACTATTCGTCGGCACACAAATCCTACTCAAAACTAGATTATGTCTATATCAGCCAAACTCTGATTCCAGACCTAGCGTCCTCTAAGATTCACGCATGTGCTTGGTCGGACCACTCCATAGTCCAAATAGATATCAAACAGACATTCCACACTAGTGCGACGCGATCTTGGAACTTTGACCCATACGTTCTCCAGAACCCTAAGACGCGTGAATCTATCTCTAAAGCACTGTCAGAATATTGGGGCCTGAATGTAGGGACCACTTCCAACCCTATAAATATTTGGGCAGCACATAAACCCTTCGTTAGAGGCCTACTAATTAAGGAAAAAACAGCCTTGACTAAAACAACAAGACTTCAAATAGATACTCTACAGAAACAAATAGATGAACTTACCAGGTCACATCAGCGAAATCTATCACCCACCATTTTTACACAATTACAGGCCAAACGACTAGAATTAGCTACAATTATGAACAAGTCTTCTGCGAGAGCAGCACATAGATTAAAATCACAGTATTTTCTATACTCAAACAAACCGGATAAGTATCTGGCCCACAAGCTTAGGGAGAGGACTAAATCTTTTGCCATACCATATCTGCAGACAACTGATGGCTCTTGCACCTCAAACCCCCAAGAGATAGCCAACACTTTTGCACAATACTACGCCCATCTTTATGACGGGGAAAAAGTAACGCATAACGATCAGACGAACCGACTCAGGGCTAAATTTTTGGATGACGCTAAACTCATACCCTTAGATAAAGAGGCCGGAGAGGAGCTCAATGCAGAGATAACAACTAGGGAAGTCCTTAATGCCATAAAAGAGCTTAAACCGGGTAAAGCAGCAGGCCCAGACAGCTTCCCAGGCGAATATTATCAACTCTATAAAACAATTTTGGTCCCACATGTAGTTTCATTGTGCAATGATATTTTACAAGGTAATGAAATCCCACGCGAAATATTACAGGCCAAAATAGTAGTCATACCCAAACCAGGTAGAAACCCAAAGTTGTGCCAAAGCTATAGACCCATTTCCCTAATCAATCAGGATATAAAAATTTTCACCAAAATTTTAGCCAATAGACTCAAAGTACATCTAACATCACTAATCCACCCCGATCAGGTGGGTTTTATTTTAGATAGAGAAGCCCCAGACAACACAAGACGAACGATCTCCTTAATTGAATACCTCAGCAAGTTGAAAACGCCTTCTCTGGTCCTCTCTTTGGATGCAGAGAAGGCGTTTGATAGAATAGACTGGGACTACATGCTAGAGGTCTTGAATAGATTTGGTTTCCATGGGTCGTTTGTTCAGGCTATCAAAGGCATCTATTCATGCCCCACAGCTACTGTTAGGGCGGCAGGATATCAGTCAAAATTAATAGATATCTTGAACGGCACCAGACAGGGCTGCCCGCTCTCACCACTTTTATTTGCGCTTTGCATAGAGCCATTAGCAGCGACGATTCGGTTGACCCCAGATATACACGGAGTTTTACTTAAAGGACAGGAATTTAAGGTGTCATTGTTTGCGGACGATGTCCTTCTTACGATGACTAAACCACTTATATCCCTCCCAAATCTTTATCGGGTATTACAGGACTATTCTGATGTCTCAGGATATAGGGTTAATTTAGAAAAATGTGAAGCTATCCCTATCGCCCTTCCCAATCACACTAAAAAACTGATTGAAACAAACTTTGAATTTACTTGGACTACAGAGTCGATCAAATATTTAGGGATTAAGATCTCACATAATATAGAAGACCTATATAGACTGAACTATGTCCCCTTATATAAAATAATAAGGAAAGATATAAATACATGGAAAAAGGGCGGATTTTCATGGTATGGCCGATTAACGGCAATTAAAATGAACATCCTTCCGAGGCTTCTATACCTCTTTCGGCCCTCCCAATTAAAGTACCCCTGACTGATCTTAGCAAACTACAAACTGACTTGGTGGGCTTCCTGAGAGGCAACAAAAAAGCTAGAATACCATCCCAGATCCTACAGCAACACAGACAGTTAGGAGGGGTGGGAACACCAAACTTAATACACTATTACCAAGCGGCAAGACTGGCGCAAACTACTTTACTGAGTAAGAATCCAAAAGACCTAGTGTGGGTGCAAGTGGAGATGCTTATGACAGATTACAAAACCCCAGAGGAGATACTATGGGATTTTTCTAGACACCCCTTTATGGGAATGCCAGCCTCAAAGCTCACGATGGAGATGATGCAAACATGGGTTTCGCTCTCCAATTCCCTAAACCTAATCCCTCAGGACTCGGTAGTGCGACCAATTAAGTCCATTTTAAATCCAGACTTTCACACACATTTGGGGAAGTGGGAAAACAAAGGATTATATAGGGTTGCAGACTTTCTGCATAATAACAAATTAGCTACTTATCAACAAATACAAGAAAAAATCAGCCCAGAGAAACTACACTGGTTTTGATACCTACAAGTGACCTCAGCTATCACCAAACTCAGGACACATAGCTCTAGAACACCGTTAACAACACTTGAGCACTTCTGCAACACATCCAAACGTCACAAAAAACAAATCTCGGCTATATACTTAGCAATACAGAAAGCTAAATTCACATCTAAATCCCCTATAATGGAGAAATGGGAAAGGGATCTACAGAAAGTTTACTCTAAGGATGAATGGGAAATAATGCTATATACAGCTAGTAAAGGATTAATTAGTGCAGACTTCAGAGAAAACTGTATTAAAACATCTTTCAGATGGTATCTGACCCCCATAGTCACATCCCATTATACTCAGAGAGGTAACAAGCTTTGCTATAGAGGCTGTGTGGAAACAGGGACATATATCCACATGTGGTGGGAATGCCCACAGGTCAAACAAATATGGTTCAAACTCTCTGAGTTACTTAGCGAAGTCTTATCTGAAACTATCTCTCTAACACCGTCACAAGCATTGTTAAACGAACACATTAAACCCTTTAATGCACCTATCAATACGTTCATACGTACACTATGCACGGCCACTAGGATTTGCTTAGCACGATATTGGAAATCAGGAGCACCCTCATGGGGGGAGGTGATGGACAAGATTCAAGCTACATATAAAATGTTGGAAACGATAGCCCACATTAAAAATAACTATGAACAATTCTTAAAAATATGGAACTTCTGGATCCTGGCAGGACATTAGATACATAGAGGGCGGGAGCATGTAGCTCTGACATTAGGATAGGTTGCCTACGGATGGGGTCTCTGGGACGATCCACAAAGCTGCTCAGGCGACTGCGATTCGACTTTTGCTTAGAAACTGGTGGGGGCCCTTCCCTCGGATCTGCTGCAAGGGAAAAGAGGCGACAGGCAAGTTGTTGGTAATTTAATTTTATGTTGGTTTATGTTTGGTTTTTGAAGGGTTGGGGGGAGGGGGAGGGGGGGGGAAAGTATATAAAGTAAATATGTCGGGTGTGGAGAAGGGAGAAGTGAGAAATTGTCTGATTTGTTTTTTACTGTTGTTCCCTTCAATGCATCCCTAAAAATTTAGATATATAGTTGGCTACTCAACAACACAGGACTGAAGATTTTTGCCACAATAGCTTTATAAGATAACTTTCATGTGCTAATGGACCTTTAGATAACTTCTCCATAGCGGATCACTGTGTGATGGACTAAAGCTTCTGATCGGGGGATGGTGGAGGGGTTTCGTTTTGTATTATATAAACAATGTGACCTGTATTTGTTATACTTACTGCAATAAAAATCATTTCAACTAAATAGTTCAAGGACTGCCTAGATCAGTTGATTTGTCCAGTTCCAAAGTGGATTTAATGTATATATGTATGTGTGTATATGTGTTTTTATTATTTTTCATTGTAAGGGAGGGAGAGAGAGAAAAAAGGGAGGGAGAGGAAGAAAAATAAGGGCGGGAGAGGAGGGAGGCATTTGGGGTGATTAAACTGTGACACATGAGATAAATTATTTGTAATACAAAATTTTAAAGGGATAGAAAGTCAAAATTGAAATGTGCATGGATGCATTTTTAAATGTTAAATATAAGCATTTTGCAATATTCTCCCATTAGATAAAATGCTTCTATTAAAAGTTCTGACTGTTTATCTGCGACCTATGCACATATCCCTGTGAAAGTGCATGCATCAGTATTCAAACACCACGCATGCTCAGAGAGCTGGCGGCGGTGCGTATTACTTCTGAAGATGTAAGCTGTGTCATACAAATCACTGCTGACTCTGTGAGGTGTGGTGTTTGAATACTGGTGCACGGGCCCTCACAGGATATGTGCGTATACTGCAGAAAAACATGAAAAACTTTTATTAGAAGCATCTTTGTGTGTTGCACTTTCACAAGAAGAAAACGCGCTCCAAAAAGAGCTGAATGCCTTGAGTGGCCACCTACTTCCGCATTTGTCAGTGAACAAAACTGTTGGATGCACATGTCTAATCAAAAGCATCCTAGAACAGTTTTAGAGGCATACATACTAATGGAAAATGAAAGTCAAAATTAAAATGATGGTAAATGCAAGCGTAGAAGACAGCTAACACCGAGCCTCCGTCCGCTCACGGCACATTGCTTTCTCCAATGAGGTGACGTTTTCACCTCTAGACCAATAGACATGCTAGGATGTAAGTTGACACGCTCAGTTATTGGTCTAGAGGTGGAAATATCACCTCATTGAAGAAAACGCTGTGCTGTGGGCGGCCAGGGGCGCTGAGTTAGCAATCTACTTTCCTTACAGATAGGGTGAGTTTAGCATTGTTTTTTACTAAACTATGAGAGAAACTGATATTTATTTTTAGTGATGGTAAATCCCAGGCTTGTCAATTGCTTCGTTTTCCCATCACTTTAAAATTTCATGATGCAGACAGCCTGCATTTTTTTCACCTACATTCATGCTGCATTATGTAATTTTAAGAATTTTCAATTGACTTCTATTATGAAATTAACATCATTCTCTTTGTATCCTTTGTTGAAAAGCATACCCAGGTAGGCTCAAGTGCAGCAATGCACTACTGGGAGCTAGCTAGCGATTGGTGGCTACACACATTTAATTCCTTGTCATTGGCTCACCAAATATGTTCAGATACCTCACAGTAGTGCATTGGTGTTCTGGAGCTGACTTGAACTATGAAGGGGTTAACAGTGATATGCAGAAAAAAAAAAGTACAATACTCCAAAATTAGAACATGTATTTATTTATTTTTTGCACTCCTATGACCCTTTATAACCCAGGGCAGTACATTTCAGTAAGTTGACATAATCACTCTAACGTAATTTATTACAGTGAAGAATCCCATTCACTATATGGTGTGTATATAATCCCCAGTGTTCTGCGCAAAAACAAGTGACGATGAGCATCAGTTTTACCCTGGCTGTACTTCAGAAGAACTCATCCCTGATGTTTTCTACAGGCAGCTTTACATTTCCTAAACTCGAGCACTTTCTCTGGCTCTGTGAAGAAGTAAACACGTTGACATTTGCGATCCAAAATGTATTTGCTTTTTAAAGGCTTGCAACAGTCACGGTGCAACTCTTCAGTTGATTGCATTCACTGCTGCGGTCACCTTATTTGCAGTTCACAACATGAAATGACCTCGCTGTGCATCATGAAGTCGGTGCACTGACTGCAGGATATTAGCTGACAATGAGAAATACCAGGGGGCAGAGGTGGGAGGAGGTTGTTATCTCATATATCACCAGTGCCAAAGAGCCCCTAGTATGACATTAGAGAGTGGTGGGGGTGGGGTGGCTGGTTAGAAGATAAAGCAGGCATCTGGGGGTGGCTCTGGGCATTTCTAGTAAATGTCAGGGCACATGCAGCGCCTCTTTTTGATGAGATGGCAGTGGTCCAGGCTGCACACAGCTACCAAGGAGCTGCCATTTGGAGATGACAGGAAGCCACTGCGCTGTGCAATGCGAGCAAGAGCTCAATACGTCGTTAATTGGTTCCCACCTCCTACAAAGTGCCCAAACGCTGCCCAGACATTACCTTAACCCCTCAGCTGCCAGAAACATGTTGAGATAAACCTTTATACTGCAAACCCATGTAGAAGCTACTAAAAGGTTAAGTTTCCTCCTCCATTGCTGATCCCTGTCCAGCCACCCAAGGGAGTGACCTCTGGTGCTTTGACAGCTCCCTAATACCTTGCAGAACACCCCTACAATGACACGCCCTCTTCTATCCGATTGGCTGCAGCGCCGGTAGCCGCCATCCTGATTGGCTGATTACTCCACCCCCTCCCTTATCGAACCTTCAGAACTCTGAGACAGACAATATTCAGTTACATTGTAGCAAGATGGCGACTGTCATTCACAACCCCCTGAAACCGTGAGTAGAAATGAGCAGAATCCTCGTGTTTCCATATGAAAAAAGGCGCCTTTCCTAGCTAGAAGGGAGGTTTACTGGTGGCAAGTTGTAACCCCCAGCAAGCCCTATAGTACCCCAAAGCGGGCAGGGCTGCAGCCTCTGCTTTATTTACTAAGGTTTTGCAGCCTTTATTACTTATAATTGTGCATTTTTAAATGAGCAAGACTTAGCTATTGGGTGGTATGATGCATTATTTGCACCTGTGTATTGTACGTCAATCTTCTAAATGCTTTTATTATTGACGAATTAACAGTTTCATCGGTGAGGTGGGTGACAGCTCTCTCTAAGTTCAAGAAGTTTGAGTATCAGGGTTTGCAGGTCCATCGCTTCTTTGCAATTAGGTTATTATCCTTTTATGACGAATTGTATTATTATTATTATTTTACATGTGCACGATTCATGTTAACTTTCATTGTGGAGAGACCAACGGGTCATGTAGAGATTGTTGAGTAGATTAGCTCTCTAAAGACCCTTTCAGGAGCATGGTGTAATCTGACCTAGTTTCAGTTTGGCAATTGGCACCTTCAGATCTGTGATGGCCACTGCTACTCTAGAATGAGTTTAATACTTTTCACCCCCCCCCCCCCAACAAAAAAAAAAAGTGTTTATAATTTTAGGACAAGATAACTCCCACTAGACTCATTCTTGTAACCAATAGATGTGGACTGATGCCACAAACCCACGCATCCCTATGGGAATTCTTCGTTTTAACAAGCATCAGTGGCACAGCTATTAAATGATTCCTTTCATGCAATTAAAAATTATTTTGCTCATTTATCTTCATTGCTTGTGTTGTACCTATAGATGCATCGTATTCTGTGCGCAGACTTTCCTTTGTTTATATTCTGAGTTAATGTGGAAGAATTTTAACTCCTTTGGTACCAAAGAAACTGCAACACAATGGACAAAAAAAATAACTTGTCATGTCAATTGTCACAGTAATCTATATGGTTTACTCTCACTAATGCAGCATTTTTCTTGTATTATCATAATCTTTAAGGTGTTTAAATTTGCTACTATCCAAGCACACTGCTGTATATGTATAAATGTTATGTTTTGGCAATTTTCAGATGATGTATTTTATTCAAATGATAGATTACAGGAAGCAAATACAAGCAGGATAACAACAAAGTTAACAGTGAGAAAACTCTGTTAAACACTATCTGTTTTTTTATTGTGTGTGTGTGTTTTTTTTTAATATATATTTTGTCTACACTGGATTTCTATTAGGAGAACAAGGACTGTCCTCTGATTAGCACAGATTTTTAGCCATTTGTTTTTCTTGACATTGTATTTGTTAATGAGAGTGCCCATCAGATCTCTATTGTTCCTCTTGGGGGAGAGCGAGTGTGGGGGTGATTGACATTGGTTTTGCCTGGATGGTTTGAATTCTGCTGTCAGAAAGCAGATAAGGCTGGGATTTCTGGGCTGTGATTTGTCACCTATTTCGATCTTCTGAGCTCTTGTCTTATTAGAGAAGCTGTAAGCTTTAATAATAAAAATCCAAAGTCCTCTGTGTGCTTGTGGGAACTCCTGGCATATGATTTCCATTTGGATGGATTTTAATTCTCTCTCATAATGGTTCTGGAAAACATCCTCCTTAATTTATCAAGTTCCCACAAATCCTGTACAGTGGGATGACATTCAGCAAGCTTGAAGAGCAATGTGTTTTTTTTTGTTTGTTGCCTAAGCCTTTTTTTTTTCTTTTTTTTTTCTTTTCTCAACTAGCACATACTAGGGATTCGTTTTTGTTTGACACTTTCATCCTAAGCTAAATACAAAGTAAATGTATTTAAATGAATATAATATTATTATTATTATTATTATTATGAAAACCTTTTTAATGTTCCACAAATTCTTGCTTAGTGCGTAGCCCTGTGTAGGGGGTTAAAGAGGCATACTAGTGCGAAAGGAAAATACTGTAATGTGATAGAGCTTTTTATTATTGCACTGTTGTATGCATACAACTGTTTAACTCATGCAAAGGGGTTAAACACATAAAATTAGCTCCAGAGCAGCAATGCACTACTGGGAGCTAGCTGAACACATCTGGTGAGTCAATGGCAAGGAACATGTGTGTAGTCACCAATCACCAGCTAGCTTCCAGTAGTGCAATACTGCCCTAGACCCAGTTTACTTTTATCTAATTTTGCTTTGCTCTCTTGGTATCCTTTGTTGAAAAGCATTCCTAGGTAGGCTCAGGAACTGGGAGCTAGCTGCTGATTGGTGGTTGCACATCTATGCCTCTTGTGATTGGCTTACTACTAGCTTCCAGTAAAAAGTATACCAAGAGAATGAAGCAAAATTAATACAATTCAATTTGAAAGATGTTTGCCTTTATCTGAATTATGAAAGAAAAACATTGAGTTTTATGTCCCTTTAATTTGAGAAGGGTCTTAAGATTGTATGTTCTCTCTGAACCATGAAGTCTTATGTCTTACTTTCGTTTCCTTTTAAACACTTTGCTAAAGTCTGCTGTGGAGTTGAAATGCATCACCATCTTGCCTGTGAGCAGATCTCATGCAAGTAAACACAAAGTTAGAACACAATTTGTGCAATAATAAAATACTTTAATGCATGAGAATATTATATTATTGCACTAGTATGTCCTTTTTAATTTGTAGGAATGTATTCTCTTATATACCATCTACTGTACTAATTCTCTTTGACACAACATCCAGCCACCATGGTTGAAAACCACTGTTGTAGAAAGAGAATTGGATAAACACATCTGGGTGGTGTTCTATCTAAACCATTTTACTTAATATTTTGATCTTGATCAGTAAATTTACTGTCATGTGTATCCAAAAAGTTAAAGGGATACTGAACCCAATTTTTTTCTATCGTGATTCAGATAGATCATGCAACTTTCTAATTTACTCCTATTATCAAATTTGTTTCATTCTCTTGGTATCTGAATTTGAAATGCAAGAATGTAAGTTTAGCTGCCGGACCATTTTTGGTGAACACACTGTGTTGTTCTTGCTGATTGGTGGGTAAATTCGCCTACCAATAAACAAGTGCTTTCCATGGTCCTGAACCAAAAATAGCTTACATTTTTTCAAATAAAGAAAGCAAGAGAACGAGGAAAATTGATAATAGGAGTAAATTAGAAAGTTGTTTAAAATTGCATACTCTATCTGAATCCCGAAAGAAAAATTTTGGGTTCAGTGTCCCTTTAATGGGATCTACCAGTAGATGACAAGACTGTGTGATTTCCTGCTTCAGATAAGCCAGTAATAACAGTATGGGCTTAATTTAAAATAAATGTAAACCTGTTTTGCACAAGTATACTCTGACCACTACAGTGTCTTTAATTAACGGATGATAAGTCTATGCGTTAAATCAAGATAGGGTGTAAAATGTTCTTATGTTGAGCGTATCTATTAGTTAATGTCATTGACAAACTCACAGATTACAGCATAATTGAGATTGCTGTATATATGTTGTTTTTTTCCATTGTTAAAGACAGTAGGTGTATTACATACTAAACTTATTAAAAGTATTGGTTAATTATCTGGAGTATTTAGTTGTTTCTGCTCTGTGATTTATTTATTTAATATTGTTGATATAAGAAATGAAACCTAAAGAGTTAAATGTTGTTTTTATGTCATTCTTTGAGTGGGTAATTAAACAGTCCCTAGATGTATACCCCAGGTGGCAAAGTTTTAGCTTAGAATGCAAGTCCCAGAAGAATTCATCTTAGGTATTATTGTTAGAGATGTAGTATTATATAACACCTGCTTTGGTACATAAGGGCCTAAATTAATGTTAGCGGACGTTCGTGCAAAATTAGTTGCACTAACAGTTATGCATTTAACCCTTGCAGTGAGGTAAAACACATAGTTAAAGTCTCGAAGCAGAAATGCTGGCAAGCTACTCCCCTGCTACATTACAGGACACAGCCTTATAATGGTGGATATTATTGGTTCACCAGCTGCGTCTGGCTCCGTAGTGGCTTTAGGGTGAGACTTTAGGTATGTGCTTAACCACTTAGTAGGGGTTAATTACTTAGATGGGGTGAAAATCGGTGCACAAATATGTTCAGTCATTGTGAATGAGAAGAAAGGATAACAGAAGGTTACATATTGTATCTAATTAGGCCTAGTGCATCATATGGATTTTTTTTTTTTTTTTGCTGACCCATTTGACCATGTGTGCTTTGAACGGCATAAACTGTAAATACACTGTTTGCTTAGCTTAAATGGACATTAACTCAAAATCTAATTCCCTATAAAATGTTTAGTTATACTCCAGTGAAAAAAAAATTCGATACACCTTTTTATTTTACCTGCCTTCCCTTTTTAATTTCAACCTGGAAATTGTAGTTTTTCTATGGACCCCAGAGAGGCTTGGACTTGTTTTATTGTATTTCCTGTACTATGGAGAATGAGTAATGGATATAAATAACACACGCACATTTTCAAGGAATGTGCCACTGGACTGCAAAACAAAGAAAATTCTACAAATATTGCTTTAAATGTTTGTGAAACATTTACTCCTTATTCAAATAATTTGTTATTCAGTCATTAATTTCCACCAGCTGTCATAACACCTAAATTACTTTAAAGGGGACATTAAAAGGGCATGGAAGTCAAAAGTATATTGAACAAATTATGCTGGAACTGTATAGCCCCTGCGTAATTTGTCAGTATAATTTGCATTGGGTAGTGTGTTTATTTTTATAAACCGTAAAATGGCACCACAGTTTTCTATATATGTTGTCTGCCAGTAGAATGTCCTGGATGGACAAATGTGGTTGTTTCTTTTCTTAGATAGAGGAGGAAGCATACATAGAATAAAATAGTTTCAATAGATAAACAAATAGAATGTACGTGAGAGGTTTAGTCCGCGTGTTGTAGGTGTTTTCTACTTCTGTCTGTGAGTTGTCAGCAGAGTGTAAGATAAGACTATACAGAAATAAAGAATCAGGTTGCCTTTGCTGTACCCTGTACCAGAGGCAAGTTGAAAAGAGAACTTCCAGTCTGAAACTGTATGTAACAAGTTAGGCAAGTATTGTAGCCCTATACTACTAGCGCCTGGTGTCACTTACTGCAAGCCAGACTGTACACAGGACAATACTCAAAATTAGGAGCCATGACTGCTGAGAGTTGTTAAACCTGCAATATACTATTTTCTTTTAACTTATTCTAACATCGGTTTTGCTCTGAGAGACACGACTTAGTTTAACATTCATGTGATTCGCTGGGTTTAATGCAGTATATAAAGTTTATATCTGTGACGCTTCGGGGGTCACCTCTTCATCAGATCTGCTGGTAAAGGGGTGAGTGCCTGTGTTTGGGAGAAATATATTACAACATTGATATAGTGAACCCTGGTGTGTGTGTGTGTATATATATATATATATATATATATATATATATATATATATATATATATATATATATATATATATATATATATATATATATATATACATCTATACATACCACTGATCTCCTCCTCTGTGTGATCAGACAGGAAAGGGGAGGAGCTGAGGCAGCAGGCAGAGAGAAACAGGCACAGGAGAACTGGGCATGGTGATTGAGACCGAAAGTTTCCATCTACCAGGACACCAAGAAGGGCACGAGTATCCCAAAGCAAAGAAAGTTTCATCTGCCAGTGGTTGTGTATCCAAGAGGACACTATTCTTGTCCAGCGTTATCGAATCATCCTTACCTCATACGATTGAGGGTATCTAATGTAAGTGCATACCCCTAGGGGGATTTATACAAGAACAGAAGAGGATAGAAACATACTCTGCATCTGTGATTTATCTTGACATACAAAGGAACTTTTGATGTCTAATATCTCCTTTTTATTTAGTTGTTATGCACACCGTGAACATTTGTTTTAATATATCTATTTTTATTTTTTAAGCCTATTTGTCATTGTACCATATATTGTGGGCATATATTGTGTTAACCTGTTACCCTGTATCACCTTCTATTTTATACAAATAGCCTTATTCAGGCTTTTACAGTATCTCCTTACTCGCACAGCGCCATCTCAATAACTCTTGTTTGTGTGTGTATGTATATATATATATATATATATATATATATATATATATATATATATATATATATAATTTTAGTATAGAGGAAGTATTGTGAAGTGGATTCTGTGCTTTGATGAGACTGAGTTACAACATAATGACAGCTGTTACTATCAGTAGGAGTGTGTCGTCAGGCAAGACAGTCTAGGCCAAAATAAACTTTCATGATTCAGATAGAGCATGTCATTTTAAACAATTTTCCAATTTACTTTTATTACTAATTTTGCTTTGTTCTCTTGGTATTCTTAGTTGAAAGCTTAACCTAGGAGGTTCATATGCTAATTTCTTAGACCTTGAAGGCCGCCTCTTTTCAGAATGCATTTTAATAGTTTTTCACCACTAGAGGTTGTTAGTTCACGTATTTCATATAGATAACACTGTGCTTGTGCACGTGAAGTTATCTGGGAGCAGGCACTGATTGGCTAGACTGCAAGGGGTAGTTTGCAGAGGCTTAGATACAAGATAATCACAGAGGTTAAAAGTATATTAATATAACTGTGTTGGTTATGCAAAACTGGGGAATGGGTAATAAAGGGATTATCTATCTTTTAAAACAATAAAAAATCTGGTGTAGACTGTCCCTTTTAAAGGTACACTAAAGTCAAATTTAGCTTTAATGAAACAGAGCTTGCAGCGTTAAGAAACTTTCCAATTACATTTTGCACAGTCTTTTATATGCACACATTCTACAGCACCAGCTCCTACTGAGCATGTGCACACGCTCACATTTTATATGTATACTAGTGTGTGTGTGGTTGGCTGATGTCTCTCACGTGATATAGGGGGCTGGGAAAAAAATAAATTTGCCAGAAAAAAAATCTAGTGCTAAATTGAAATTCAGAATAAGTGTTATCACATTGTCTTTTTAATATGCACTTGTTAATTATGCAATTCTACTGTATTTAGTGGTCCTCTCTGGTAACTCTGTAGTAATAATGAGAGCTATTACTTTATATGGATGATTGCTGATCAGAAAAGTGAGAGCTCCTTTTAGACAGTAAGACTGCCCATCAGCAATCCTAATTAATGCATTATAGTGACACGAATCGTAATTGTATTTAGTTTAATTTTATCTTTATAGTGAAGGAAGAGATCAAGTAGAGGTCTTAGAATAGGGGAGTAATTACATGCAAGCAGATGGTGATTGGGGTGTGATGTTAGGGCTTTGTCAGTAATAAGGATAAACTGAGGTCAAGTTGGGCTTAGAGTTAGATGTGGTTGGACAGATTTGCTAATCAACTTTATTGAAATGGGGAGAGTTTGCTATAACACTTACCTATGTGATAATGGTATAGTGATCAGCCTTATGAAGCCGCTGTTTTTTAGTAATCTGCATATTGACGGCTCACAAAAATAAATCTTACTTTATTGTACAAGCTGACAAAATTGCTTAAGAATTTTGGAGCCAACTAGAAAAGGAAGGAGCCAGTCAATACAATGTTTGAAAGCTAGAGAATATGTAGAGAGAGAGAGATTTTTATGTTAAAAAAAGCCACACAATTTAAAAGCCAGCACTAGTATTTTAGATGCTTGGTTGCTGGGATTTGCATAGCACAGTATACAGATGCTGCATTTATCCTTTTGTAGAAAAGCATATGTATATATTTTCAGCAGCAATGCACTACTGGGAGCTAGCTATTGATTGGTGGCCACACACATCTTATCTCTTGTTAGTGGCTTGTTATATACAAGCAATGATGCAATAATACAATGCTTTAACTTTTTGCAATTTTATATCACTTTAGTGGCTAATATAAATCATTTCATCCAGACTGGTAAACCAAGGCTCAACAAATCTAGGAGCCGTGGAACCACTGAATGCTAGATATTTACTCCTGGCCTATAACTTTTTTATTTTTTATTTATTTATTCTGTTTAATCTCATATCTTTATATACAGTTACCATTGTCTGGCTCTTAAATATTCTTACTGGCTCCTAAATTTGAAACAGATTAGTTGACCTCTGTATAGTGATCATTTTTTTTTTTTTTTTTTCCCATTATTGAATCGTTCAATCTGTAGTGTGCAGACTTTTACAAGAGTGTTCTGTGCGTATATATCATTCATTCCTCTTAACCAAGACACAGAAGTTGGCACTCTGTAACCTACTATCATGCAAGAGTAGCAGTGTTTGGTTTGGCTATCACATTGCTACCCCTCCTCTTTAACTAGTGAGAGTTTGATATCCTAGACAGTAGAAAAAACAAGGCAGCGACATAAGTAACTTACAGAAGCAGTCTAAAGACTTGGCAACCACTTCCCCTTGCTTTTAATGTAACTTCTACAGATGCAATATATTTCCAGCACACAAAAACAAATCTGTTTGGATAATTTATGGAAGCATTTGTTTTCTGCAGATTTTTTTTTTTTTTCTTTTTCATGTGTGGTATTGGGTGGGCCCACAGGATTTGTGTAACAGTAATGACCCAGCTTCTAGATGGCTGAACATGGGTAGAGCGGTCTGGCCGTCTTCCTATTGGCTGCAGTTCTAGACGGCTAGATGACAATGTTATCCTGGTGGTGCTTCTGCTTGGGAAGCTCCCTGCTAAATATGTTAAAAATAAACTGGCATTGAGAAAACTTTGCTCAATAACTTTCATTGGCTGCCTCCTTGAAACTCTATAAAGTAGACAGAAAATATATAATATTCTGCTTTTAAAGAGATGTTGGCTTAAAGCATGAAACAAGCCTACTCACTAGTGTTTTAATGAATTATACTATTGTTTTTGGTGCATATCCCCCCCCCCCACATAAGTTATTGCTTGTTTCGGCCTTGACCAAACCAGAATGTTCATGTCATAGTTGTGCTATCATTAAACATCCTCCCTGCAGTTTTGTGTGGAGTGGGAGGGAAGCATTTATTAATGCATTTCCTCTGTATAAAGCACAACTTCAAAGGCCTTAGAATATTCAAGAATACCTGTAATTAGTGTGACCATCTTTCTTATGGATAAGTATACTGCCTAAAACAAACAAAACTTGCCCTTATGTCTGCTTTTTGTAAAGTGTGTGTGTGTGATATATATATATCTCTATATCAATTTTTTTATTATGTATTTGTAGAGCGCCAACAGATTCTGCTATGATCCCAATAAAAAACTACATACATACATAGGGACTGGACTGGGTGCACATCCTATGACCCTGCAACATGCTCAGCCTTGGGTGCTCACTGGCACTCGCAGGAAGCTGTGCTGTCACAGGCAGTTAACCCAGACATGCCTGGGTGCAAGGCCCATAGGGAAAATTACAAAAAAATTAATACAACACACAGAGAAAGTCCAGCACTTGCTTACAAGCACTCAGCTAAGATTAAAAGCAAAGATTTAAGGGTTAGTTACTGCATTTGGCCAAATGGGACAAGCCCAGGCACCTCGTCGAGGTCCCTTCTAAAACCTGGGTCCCTAAAACAGCCACACAATGCAAGCTCTCAATCCAACAAACTGGTAACCAGTGAAGGGTGCACAGGATTATGTAATCACCTTTAGACATAAACGAAACACGGAAGGGGACTGCACTCTCAGACTGGACTGGATACACATCCGATGACCCTGCAACATGCTTAGCCCTGGGTGCTCACTGGCACTCACAGGAAGCTGTGCTGTCCCCAGTCACAGGCAGTTAACCCCAGACAGGCCTGCGTTATTTATTTATTTTTTCTATCTAAAATGGTATTAAAAAAAAAAAAAAAAAAAAAAAAAAAAAAAGTTTACAAAGTAAAAAATGCTTTATTTAAAACAAACTTCCATTTTCACTATTTGTTTAACCCCCTACTAAAGGGTTACACATTCAAAGTTACGCAGATAGTGAAATGCAATGCAGTTTTCCGACCGGGAGTGGCATAGCGCTGTTATAACCTTATCAGGGGTCTTTTATGTTCAAGTGCCAGGTAAAACTGTGGCTCAGGACTTTATTTTTTTGTTTTTGTTTTAGCTCTACTACTAATTTATTGATTAGGAATAGCGCTGCGGAATCTGTTGGCGCTCTGCGAATACCTGATGATGATGATGATGATATAGTTTTGCATGCACTTTTATAGGCGATTGTTGGGAGCGAGATATATCCAGCGATTGTCAGTAATACTATTGGAAATGTGGTGTAATTGTAATTTTTCAAATGTAAAAAGAAAATGCTCTAAAGTGTTACAGCATTTCATTATGTACTATTGCTTGCATATAAAGGTCTTTAAACAATAGCAATTCTGGTGTAATAATAAGTGATCTCCAGGGCAACAATGCTTTACTGGGAGTTAGGTGATGAGCCAATGACAAGAGTGTATACAGCAACCAATCACCAGCTTGTTCCCAGTAGTAGTCCTGAGAGTATCTCGATATAATCTTCAAAAAAGAATACCAAAAGATTAGATAACGGAAGTAAATAGGAAAGTTGTTTAAAACTGCATGCTCTGTATCAAATCAGCCAATAGGATTTCAGTAGCTCTCATCCTATTGGCTGATTTGAATTTGAAGAATTAAATCAGCCAATAGGAATGCAAGGGACGCCATATTTAAACGCGTATCTTGAATTCACTATTCAGTGTACGGCGGCGATCGTACGCAGAGGATCCTCCACACTCCATGGCCCTGCGGTCGCCGGTCCTTCTCCACACTCCTCTCCCCTCCGTGCCGGCTTGGTCCTGGATGAAGAAGGAAGTGGTCTCTGCTTGAAAGAAGATGTTGGCCGCTTGGAAGAAGACTTCACTACCTTGAACAGGACCTTCTCCGCCGGACTTCAGGAATGGTGAGTACCTTTTTTTTTTTTTTTTTTTTTTTTTTGTTAGACTTAGGATTTTTTTTTTTTTTTAGGGTGTGTGTTTAGGTTTTTTAGTGTTATGTTTATTTAATTTGGGGGTTTGGTAGATCTTACTGTTAGGGGGAACTTTTTTTTTTTTTAATGTAAGAGAGCTGTTTAACATAGGGCAATGCCCTACAAAAATCCCTTTTAAGGGCTATTGGTAGTTTAGCATTATATAAGGGGGTATTTTTTATTTTCATAGGGATTAGGTTTAATTTTTTAATGGTTTTTTTATTTTGGATAATTTTGCTTATTGTCTAATGTTAGACTTTTTTATTTTTAGTAATTTTAGATTCATTTAATTTAATCTTAGATTTCTTTCTTTCATGTAATTGGCAAGAGTCCATGAGCTAGTGACATATGGGATATACAATCCTACCAGGAGGGGCAAAGTTTCCCAAACGTCAAAATGCGTATAAATACACCCCTCACCACACCCACAATTCAGTTTTACAAACTTTGCCTCCTATGGAGGTGGTGAAGTAAGTTTGTGTTAAGATTTCTACGTTGACAATCTTGGTACTAGCTCAGTTTTTGCGTACTGCAGAATCTCACACGAATCAACTAGTGTTTCTTTAGAAACATGGTTGGAGGATAAATTTACCAAAAGTTTCTTGATTCCTCAGACAAGGGTCACTGTCATGATACAATCATGTGGAGTAGTTGATACATGGATTGGCTACTCAGCAGAGGTGGTATTGTGTCCTCAGCGTGGAAGAGGTTAAGGTGAATTGCTTTTTTGTTGTGTGTGTGAAGTCTGCTCTCAGAAAGCTGTAAGCTGAGATTCCCCTTCTTCCTTTCCCCCTCCCCCCCTTTCCTTCCCCCTCCTTAGTAGTGTAGCTGTGTATAGGAATTCAGCACGCTCCTCCCCATGGAGACTGATAGTGGTAGTTAAAACTTGTTGGCATTGGCTGAAGTCGTCATAAATTATAACCAGGGCGTTGTCTTTGACAAGACAAAGGAAAGATTGGGTTCAAGTTTGCAACAGATATACTTTTTAGGCAGAACTGCCCTGGGGACTCAAGCGACCATAACATCTGGAAGGGCAGCTCTCCACGTATCTAAAGGAACTTGGTATTAAGTAAGATATTGTGTGTAATTTTTCATGTCCCATTTTCTTTTTTAAAGAACTGTAGCTTTGCATTTGTATGTTTATTTTGAGTGTCTTTATAATTTTGCACTGTGTAACCTGTGTTGATATTTTTGTTATTAAACACATAGAAAATCTCATTCTGTCTTTGGGCTCTAATATCTGAATTCACACTCCTGTTGAGACAAGGTTAAAGGCACGTTACCTAAGTATTAAATAGTGTGAGTTTTTAGGGGTTCCCCAGAACTCCCCTTTAATTTAAAAGTTTTGGTGGTGGCAGCAGGGAAATTGTTAGAGCAGTGTGGACTGGATTTGGTTAATGTGGTGTCTCTTTTTTAAAGGTCCTTTTACAGAGTTGCAAGGATAAGGGAACCAGAGCTGTGTGCCATTAACCCCTTCATGCCCACACCCCTCTATTATGACGTTGAGAAGGCATGATTCATCACAGTCACTTTTTTAGGCTTCCAGATAGATTCAGTGTCCATGACTCTGTCTCTAACAGACAAGAGATGTTTAAAATTGGTTGCAGCATGCCGGCACCTTGAGTCTCAGTCTTTCCCTTCAGTGGCTATGTGCATGGAAGTTTTAGGTTTCATGACTGCAGCATCAGACGCGATCCCCTTTGCTCGTTTTCACATGAGACCTCTACAGCTTTGTATGCTGAATCAATATACGACACTCTCTGACATGGTGATAGATCACCATAGTTTAGTTCAAGGGGCTTCTTTTGTTTGGCTAACCTGGACCGTGATCACAACAGATGCAAGTCTTTCAGGTTGAGGAGCTGTTTGGGGATCTCTGACCTCACAAGGGGTTTGGAAATCTCAAGAGGCGAGATTACAAAAAATATTTTAGAACTCCTTGCAATTCTCAGTTCTTCAGTTTTGGCCTCTGCTAAAGAGAGAACCGTTCATTTGTTTTCAGACAGACAAAATCACAACAGTGGCATATGTCAATCATCAGGGTGGGACTCACAGTCCCTAAGCTATGAAAAAGTATCTTGAATACTTGTTTGGGTGGAATCCAGCTCTTGTCTAATCTCTGCGGTGCTTATCCCAGGTGTAGACAATTGGGAGGCGGATTATCTCAGCCGCCAGACTTTACATCCAGAGGAGTAGTCTCTCCATCCAGATGTGTTTTCTTAGATTGTTCGGTTGTGGGGTCTTCCAGAGATAGATCTCATGGCCTCTCATCTAAAATGTTGGCGCTCTACAAATACCTGATGATAATAATAATAATAATAACAAGAAACTCCCCAGATACTTATCCAGGGATGTTCAGGCGGAAGCAGGGCATGCGCTGACACTTCCTTGGTGTTATCATCCTGCTTACATTTTCCTGCCTCTAGTTCTCCTTCCAAGAGTGATCTCCAAAATCATCATGGAACAATCATTTGTGTTGCTGGTGGCTCCAGCATGGCCACACAGGTTTTGGTATGCGGATCTGGTTTGGATGTCCAGTTGCCCGCTTTGGCCACTTCCGTTACGGCTAGACCTACTATCTCAAGGTCCGTTTTTTCCATCAGGATCTCAAATCATTAAATTTGAAGGTATGGAAATTGAACGCTTAGTACTAAGTCATAGAGGTTTCTCTGACTCTGTGATTAATACTATGTTACAAGCTCGTAAATCTGTTTCTTGAAAGATTTATTATAGAGTTTGGAAGACTTACATTTCATGGTGTTCTTCTCATAAATTCTCCTGGCATTCTTTTAGAATTCCTAGAATTTTACAGTTTATTCAGGACAGTTTGGATAAGGGTTTGTCTGCGAGTTCCTTGAAAGGATAAATCTCCGCTCTTTCTGTTTTTTTTTCACAGAAAGATTGCTATACTTCCTGATATACACTGTTTTGTACAGGCTTTAGTTCTTATTAAACCTGTTATTTAATAAATTTCTCCTCTTTGGAGTCTTAATTTGGTTCTGACGGCTTTACAGGTTATTCCATTTGAACCTATGCATTTTTTGGACATTAAACTACTTTCTTGAAAAGTGTTGTTCCTTTTGGTCATCTCTTTTGCTAGAAGAGTTTCCGAGTTATCTGCTCTTTCTTGTGAGTCTCCTTTTTGTGAATTTTTTTTTCATCAGGATAAGACAGTTTTGCAGACTTTTTCATTTTTACCTAAGGTTGTGAATTCTAACAACATTAGTAGAGAAATTGTTGTCCCTTCCTTGTGTCCTAATCCTAAGAATTCTTTGGAAAGTTCCTTACATTCTTTGGATGTGGTAAGAGCTTTGAAATATTATGTGGAAGCTACTAAAGATTTCAGGAAGACTTCCAGTCTATTTGTTTTATTTTCTGGTCCTAGGAAAGGTCAGAAGGCTTCTGCTATTTCCTTGGCTTCTTGGTTGAAACTTTTGATTCATCAAGCTTATTTAGAGTCGGTTAAGGCCCCGCCTCAGAGAATTACAGCGCATTCTACTAGATCAGTCTCCACTTCGTGGGCTTTTAAGAATGAAGCTTCAGTTGATCAGATTTGCAAAGCGGCAACTTGGTCCTTTTTGCATACATTTACTAAATTCTACCATTTTGATGTATTTGCTTCTTCAGAAGCAGTTTTTGGTAGAAAAGTTCTTCAGGCAGTTGTTTCAGTTTGATTCTTCTGCTTTTGTTTTAAGTTTTTTTTTTTTTTTTCTTTCAAAAATGAATAAACTTATTTTTTTTTTGGGTTGTGGATTATTTTTTTCCGCGGAATATGGCTGCTTTTATTTTTATTCCCTCCCTCTCTAGTGACTCTTGAGTGGAAGACTCCACATCTTGGGTATTGATATCCCATATGTCACTAGCTCATGGACTCTTGCCCATTACATGAAAGAAAACATAATTTATGTAAGAACTTACCTGATAAATTCATTTCTTTCATATTGGCAATAGTCCATGAGGCCCACCCTTTTTATGGTGGTTATGATTTTTTGTATAAAGAACAATTATTTCCAAATTTCCTTTTGTTGATGCTTTCTACTCCTTTCTTTATCACCCCACTGCTTGGCTATTTGTTAAACTGAATTGTGGGTGTGGTGAGGGGGATGTATTTATAGGTATTTTGAGGTTTGGGAAACTTTGCCCCTCCTGGTAGGATTGTATATCCCATACGTCACTAGCTCATGGACTCTTGCCAATATGAAAGAAATGAATTTATCAGGTAAGTTCTTACATAAATTATGCTTTTTCTAAGTACTGTTAGGATTTTTTATTTTAATTATAATTAAATATTTTATTATTTTATATAATTTGGGGTTAATTTAGTGGGTGTTAGGTTAGGGGGCTTATTAATTAAATTAGTTATTTGCATTGTTAGGGTTTGGTGGATTACGGGTTAATTAGGGTACTTGTGTTGTGGGTGTTTGGCGGATTAGGGGTTAATAGTTTTATTAGGATATTGTGTTGGTTTGGCGGATTAGACATTAATAGATTTATATGGTTTGTTGGGATGTGGGTTAATGGCGGATTAGGGGTGAATAGTTTTAATAGGTTCTTTGCAAGGTGGCTTAATACATTTATTAGGTAGATTGCAATGTTGGAGTTGGCGAATTTAGGGGTTAATACTTTTACTAGGTAGATCGCGATGTGGATTTCTAAAGTGCTGGAAGTTTCTAAAGTTCTGGAATTACTGGCGACTACAAAAATTTGTATTTACACACATTTCTTGACATCAGTAGTTCATCCAACTTATGGCACTTTATGATCTGCCGGCTCCGTATATGTGAAATTACGGGCGGCGCAGGTTTTAGCAGTTACGCTGAAGACTGCTCCGCATATGTAATCTTGCCCTTTTATGTTTATTGACCTTGTATTTACTTTAAACTGCGTATTTATACGAGGGGAGATGGAAATCGTATGTAGCACTTTCTTGATCTGTACAAAAGCACAGGTGCTTTATTGTATCACATTGCCAGACAGATGTTGGCAATAATTGGCACCCCTGCATTTGTCAGATAATGCACCAGTTTGCCCAGAAAATTGTTGCAATTACAAATTTCTGATTCCATGCAAAACTCCAAAAATTATTGCCGCCCTCAATTTAATATTTGGTAGCACACCCCTTGGAAAAAATAACTGAAATAAATTGCTTCCTTTTCCCATTTTGGACCACTTTTCTTTCGCTAACTGCTCCAGGTCTCTCAGATTGGAAGAGTTCATTTTCCCATCTGCTGTTTTGAGATCTTTCCACAAGTGCTCTATGAGATTGAGATCTGGACTCATTGCTGGCCAGTTCAGTACTCTACAGCACTTTGGGCGCCATGTACGAAGCAGCGAAAGCCGCGCCGGAGCCTTTGCGGGGCAGGTTCGCATATGCGAGCCTGCTTCCTGCAATGTAAGAAGCAGCGGTCATTAGACCGCTGCTTCCTACACCCTACGCCACCTCTTAGGTGGCGAAGCAAAATCAGAGAGCTCGCTCGCTCTCGGTGATTGACAGCCCCTTCAGTCGCGTGATTGGTCGCACGACTGAAGGGGCGGGCATTACACACTCCGCTGAGTGTGTAATGGTACATACGGGCAAGCGGATCAATAGATCCGCTGCCCATGTGTAGCGGAGGCGGGCGGACAGCTTCGCGAGTTAAGAAGCAGTCCGCCCGCCTCTTAGTACATGGAGCCCTTTGTCTAAAACCATTTCTGGGTGCTTTTTGACGTGTGCTTTGGGTTATTGTCCTGCTGTAAGACCCATGTGCTTTGGATAGCAGAAATTGTTGTTATACTGCCCCCACCATGATGCTTTATAATGCCGCCCAGCGTTGTGGCGAAAGACAGACCTAGAATTTCATAGTAGTGATTAACAATAAAGTTGTGATGTTTTTGCTTTGGAATACAGTTTCTGAAGATCTTAAAGGGAAATGATACATTTCTCTGTAAAGAGAACATGTTAAAATTACTATACTTTGTGTTTTAGGAAAAATGGATATTACTTTTTTGTTTTTGTAAGGCTTCTAGTAGAGACCCAGGTACCATTTTTGACTGCTGCTTTTTCATATACATGATAGTAAATGTTTGAGTAATCTATCATGTTAATACTACTATATCCAGTGTGACTGTAGCTTATAAGTATGAAAATAGTTAATCCAGTAGAACTTTAATACCTGAGTTGCTGAAAAGGAGATTATGTTTGTGGCAGGTACTGCTTGTTGTATCTGATTATATCTCTTGCTTGGGGATGGCATTGACTTTATCTAACAGAATGCCGTCAAGGGTACACGTTGCTTAGTGACAAGAGCACAGTGTTTTATACTGGTCAGCTCAAGGTTGGGAATTTTGATAATTTGGATCCTTTAAGTATAAGTACATTTTATATTGTAGCTATGTGTTGGCTTACCCATGCCACTTGTGGATACGATTCAAATAATGGGTTTGATCACAATGATTTAGAAAACAGTGTCAAATAAATAATTTTATCTACAAAAATCTCCATAGACTTAAATGAAGATTTTCTGCTGAAAACCATTAGATATGGTTTTATAAAGGATTGCGATAGACATAAATATTTGTAATACTAAGGCTCCGAAGGTTAAGAAAATGGACCCTGTTGCATAATTTAACATAAATTGATTTAATGATAATTTGTGCAACAAACATTGAAAAAACACTATCTAATTTTTTGCTAGAATTGGTTTACATTTTATCTGAATGGGCAGTTAAAGGGATATTATACACTAGATTTTTCTTCGCATAAATGTTTTGTACATTATCCATTTATAATGTATTTTTTTTAATGCGCTAATTTTCAGATTTCTAACCAAGCCCCAAGTTTTAGGAGAAAACATGCATATCTACTCCAACTTGCTCCTGTTTCTTTAAAGAGTCTTTTCATATGCAGGCGAAGGGGGGTCTGCTTTTTTTGTTATAGAACCACTTGCAGTTAGTGTTTCAGCTAACCTTTTCAACAGTACTAAACTGGGAGCTTCTAATAAGTTTTTTTTTTTTTAAAACTGGATTTATAGATCAGTATCTGTGCATATTCTTTATAGTAGTGTCTATTACAAGCGGTTAAATGAAAATTGGTGTGTATACTGTCAATTTAAATCAGCTGGGTGGTGTGCCCATTATATAGGAGAGGACACTGATTTTCTTTTACAAGATACGATGAGTCCACGGATTTCATCCTTACTAATGGGATATCGCCTCCTGGTTAACAGGAGGAGGCAAAGAGCACCACAGCAGATATATATAATCTCCTCCCTTTCCTCCCACTCCAGTCATTCTCTTTGCTTGTGTTAGAAATAGGAAGAGGTAAAGTGAGGTGTTAGTTTAGTTTCTTCAATCAAGAGTTTTTTATTTTTAAATTGTGCCAGTGAGTACTATTTTATTACAGGGTGTAGCCAGGGCCTGGTCAGCCTCTTGTTAGCAGAGCTACAGGTGGCTTTAAAGCATTGGGAACTAGTAGGATTAATTTCTCGCTGCGCCTCCCATACTGTATGCTGCCCTTCTCAATATGGTCTTAGCAATTCTAACTAAGGCCCTGTATGTCTCCACAGAATGACAAGAAGATACAGAAGACTGATTCATGCTGTCGATCAGCACCAAGGTGTGTGCAGCTCTTTTTTTCTGGGACAACCTTAACTCAGGAATCGCTTCAGCCTTTATTTCTGTGAACCCCTAATTTTACCCAGGGCCTCCCTACAGGTGTTAAGGAGGATGTGGGGGGGGGGGTGGATTGATTGGGATGCTCAGGACACATTTATGGGATATGTGGGAGCGCATATGGACTTGGACTGACGCTGGGGCTACTCATGTCTGACCCTAAAAGCGGAGCATGCCTCCGGTGTTTATGGGGAGTGTATTACTGTCACTTTGCACCGCATGGTTTTTAGTGCGCATAGACAGCGCTTTTTTCTGTGGCCAGAGAACAAGCGTGGGTGAGAAAGTCGACCGCATGGCTTCTACACTGCGATCGCAGCGACAAACGGCTCACGGAGGTAGACCCAATCACTATGACGCGAGGAGTTAGTGACGCCCACAAAGGGCGGAGTTTTTCTCCCACGCTCTGAAAGCCGCACTGTCTGCCGGGACCGCATAGTTTTATGTTATAGGAGCAAGCGGTCTTAGGCAATGTATATTTGAAAGCGGAGACAACTTCGAGGGGGCAGGTAGGCGCCTCAGCAGAGCTGTTGAGGCGGCAGAGGCATAGTTTAACGATCTGGTTTTTAAAAAGTAATATTACTGGCTCTTACTTTTTATTTTCCTTTGATTTGTGTGTATCATATGTCACTTTAATGGTTAATTTTTAAAGGTACAGCTGCACACTTTATTCAGGGGTCTTTATTTAACACATTAGTTGCAAGTCAAGATTTACCATAAGATATGGCGTACATATCTTTATTGGTGCGAATCCAAGGGATACTCATGGAGTAGGGTTAGGATTCCCAGGATTTTGTCTGTTCTCCAAGATGGATTGGAGAAAGGATTATCGGCAAGTTCCTTAAAGGGACAGATTTCTGCTTTGTCTATTTTGTTACACAAGTGTCTGGCAGATGTTCCAGGTGTTCAATCTTTTTGTCAGGCTCTGACTAGAATCAGGCCTGTGTTTAGACCAATTGCTCCTCCTTGGAGTTTGAATTTAGTTCTTAAGGTTCTTCAAGGGGTTCAGTTTGAACCTATGCATTCCATAGATATTAAGTTATTATCTTGGAAAGTTTTATTTTTGGTTGCTATTTCTTCTGCTCGAAGAGTATCTGAGTTTTCAGCATTACAATGTGATTCTCCTAATTTTTCATTCTGATAAGGTGGTGTTACGTAACAAACCTGGTTTCCTTCCTAAGGTTGTTTCTAATTAGAATATTAATCAGGAAATTGTTGTTCCTTCCTTGTGTCCTAATCCTTCTAAGAAGGAACGACTGTTGCATAATTTGGACGTGGTCCGTGCCTTGAAGTTTTACTTACAGGCCTCTAAGGATTTTCGTCAATCTTCTTCCCTGTTTGTTGTGTTTTATGGGAAGCGTAGGGGTCAGAAAGCTACGGCTACCTCTCTTTCTTTTTGGCTGAAGAGTATCATCCGTTTTGCATATGAGACTGCTGGACAGCAGCCTCCTGATCGAATTACGGCTCATTCCACTAGGGCTGTGGCTTCCTCATGGGCATTCAAAAATGATGCTTCTGTTGAACAGATTTGCAAGGCTGCAACTTGGTCTTCTCTTCACACTTTTTCCAAATTTGATACTTTTGCCCCCGTCCGAGGCTGTTTTTGGGAGATAAGTTCTTCAAGCAGTGGTTCCTTCCGTTTAGGTTCCCTGTCTTGTCCCTCCCTTTCATCCGTGTCCTATAGCTTTGGTATTGTATCCCATAAGTAAGGATGAAATCCGTGGACTCATCGTATCTTGTAAAAGAAAAGGAAATTTATGCTTACCTGATAAATTTGTTTCTTTTACGATACGATGAGTTCACGGCCCACCCTGTTTTTTTATGACAGGTCTTTTATTTTGTTAAACTTCAGTCACCTCTGCACCTTGGCTTTTCTCTTCCTAACTTCGGTCGAATGACTGGAGTGGGAGGGAAGGGAGGAGCTATATATACAGCTCTGCTGTGGTGCTCTTTGCCTCCTAATGCTGACCAGGAGGCGATATCCCATAAGTAAGGATGAAATCCGTGGACTCATCGTATTGTAAAAGAAACAAATTTATCAGGTAAGAATAAATTTCCTTTTATATGTAGTAGGCGTTTCTAAATTTAAAATACTGATTAATATCAAAGTTATGTTAAACAGCTACAAAGCTAAACATACTATCTCACATTTGACAATATGGGTGTTATTATTTACGTATGCCAATTGTGTTTGTGTGGTGTGTTTTTTTTTTTTTTTTATATCGTAGATTTTAACTATTAGTGACAGTTCCTTTGGGAGGGGTACTGTTGAAATGAAACGGGAGCCCTTCCACATATTTTGCCCTGAGACCCAGTAAAGCTTTGTTACGCCCCTGGTTAGTTACTAACAATGGTAAATATCTGACTCTTCAGTGATTATTAAAGTTTTTTAGTCCAGTAAGCCACTAATTCATACTGTATAAAAATGGGTCAGTATGTGATCATGGAGAGTTACTGGAACATTATACAAGGAAGTGTAAGAGTCATTAAAGGGACAGTATACTGTAAAATAGTTTTTCCCTTAATGTGTTTACAATTTCTTTTTTTTTACCAACTGCAAAAGTAAAAAATGTATGGAAATTTAGCTTTTTTAGGTTTATTTGTGTATTTTAAAGCTCTTCTTCTGTGTTTTGGAGCCACAACCTAATAAAATAGGTTGAGCTTGTAGGTATAATCAGATCTCATTACTGTATCACATTGTGTACATATACCTGTTTCTTTATCTTAAATCTGTCCATAAAACAATCATCAGTACTTGGAGAGAACAATGGAAAATCAACATTTTATTACCTTATCTCTGCTATATCCCACTAAGTGTAATTTTATTCTGCTGGCTGTGTTTACAAAGCTTAAAGGCCACAAACTTTCCGCATAGGTGGGGATACCACATGCTAAATAAACTATTTCAAATGCCAATATAAGGGTAAAGGAGCTACTTGTAAACAATTTAATACACTCCAGCAGGTAAAGTGGATCATTGGGAACAAATTTAAAGGGGATAACATTTTTGAGTAAACTGTCCCTTTAAGGGGATGCTTTAAGTAATCTCTTGCATTCCTATTCACAGTTTACTATGTGCTTAAAGGACCAGTCAACACAGTAGATTTGCATAATCAACAAATGCAAGATAACAAGACAATGCAATAGCACTTAGTCTGAACGTTACATGAGTAGTAGATTTTTTTTTTTCTGACAATTTTAAAAGTTATGTCTTTTTTCCACTCCCCCTGTACCATGTGACAGCCATCAGCCAATCACAAATGCATACACGTACCATGTGACAGCCATCAGCCATTCACAAATGCATACACACTTATTCTTGCACATGCTCAGTAGGAGCTGATGACTCAAAAAGTTTAAATATAAAAAGACTGTGCACATTTAGTTAATGGAAGAAAATTGGAAAGTTGTTTAAAATGGCATGTTCTATCTGAATCATGACAGTTTAATTTTGATTGAGTGTCCCTTTAATCTGTGCAATGGGCTTACATAAGAGAACCTAGGTCTATGAACCAGAAAAAGATTACTTAAAGGGACACTTAAGTCAAATAAAATTTTCATGATTCAGATACAGCATGTCATTTTAAACAACTTTCCAATTTACTTCCATTAATAAAAAAATAAGCACAGTGTTTTATATTTGAACTTTTTGAGTCGCCAGCTCCTACTGAGCATGTGCATGAATTCAGACTATACGTATATACATTTGTGATTGGCTGATTGCTATCACATGGTACAGGGGGAGTGGAAATAGACATAACTGAAATTTGTTAGAAAAAAATATACTACTCATTTGAAATTCAGAGTAAATGCTATTGTATTGTTGTGTTATCTTGCATTTGTTGATTATGCACATCTACTGTGTTGACTGGTCTTTATTTTTCTGACAATTTTAAAAGTTATATTTTTTCCCCACTCCCCCTGTACCTTGTGACAGCCATCAGCCATTCACAAATGCATACACGCTTATTCTTGCACATGCTCAGTAGGAGCTGGTGACTCAAAACGTTTAAATATAAAAAGACTGTGCACATTTAGTTAATGGCTGTAAATTGGAAAATTGTTTAAAATGGGAAACTCTATCTGAATAAAAGTTTAATTTTGATTGAGTGCCCCTTTAAAGGACATTAAATACATTTCATGCACCTCCCTTTAATTATGGGTGGTGCCATTTTGAAGCTTAGATTACACTGCAGGTATCTGAAGAAGAGTTGCTGCACATGTGCAAACTTGTCAGCATTGTAATGCAGTGAAAGTCAAATTTCAACATGGCGGCACCCATGACTAGAGGGAAGTGTGAAATATCCTCAATACTATTCTTGTAAAATGTACTTTTTTTTTTTTTTTTTTTAATTAGATTGGGTTTTACTTAGTGTTTGATGGGCTTTAGAAACTCTGTGATCATCTATTTATGTAAACCTTTTGTTGGTTGCAGTTGATTAACTCTTTAATGACTAATGACAGAATTATTCCGTCGTAGAACAATTGAGCAAACTGAACTGTGTTTTTAAAGGACCAGTTTATTTGCATAATCAACAAATGCATGATAACAAGACAGTGCAATAGCTCATAGGGGCCGATTTACTAAGCAGTCAATCTGCTTATTCTGTGCGAGCCTTCAGGTAAATCTGCAGCATATTATTTCGATTATTACTAGAGTTTAATTTAGGTTCCCCTAGACACCCTTATTTAAAGTTTGGGTTTGTGTCAGCATAGTAAATCTGAGGTGGTGTAGGCAGGATTCGGTGTCCCTTTAGTTCCTTGTAGAGGCAAAAATATAAAGGAACCAGAGGATGGGTGCTATTAACCCCTTTATGCCCACACTCCCCATAGTCACGGCTAGGCAGTTGGACTTGGCTGTCTCAGCAAGACACAAAGATCTGTGCAATCTGGCTCTGAAGATAGCCGAATGCTGCTGGTGGTAGACATATTTGTCTAAATGCACATGCATCCAGTATTTCTGCTTCTATGTATCTTTTCGCTTCTTTAGAAGAGGTCCACTTTTCTGATTATCAGTGCCTGGAGAGAGATGTTCTTGTTTTGATCACCAATGACATCTTTTGGCTTGGATCTGGAGTATGCCTGAGGGGGAGAGAGATTATTCATGCTAATACTTAAATAATACTAATGCGTTTTAGTTCTAGGACCTTGCTAGCATATGGTATGATCTGTGTATCTTGCATTGATTAATTTGATTTGTAATATGCTTTATCCTCTTGAATAAAATAAGTTGTTTAAAGGGACAGTCTAGTGCAAAATAAACTTTCATGATTCAGATAGAGAATGTAATTTTAAACGATTTTCCAATTTACTTTTATCACCAATTTTGCTTTGTTCTTTTGGTATTCTTAGTTGAAAACTAAACATAGGAGACTCATATGCTAATTTCTAAGTCCTTGAAGTCCGCCTCTTCTCTCCGGGTATTTTGACAAGTTTTCACCACTAGAGGGTGTTATTTCATGTGTGTCATATAGATAACATTGTGCTCAAGCACGTGACGTTTCAGTGAGCCAGTTTTGATTGGCTAAAATGGATGTCTGTCAAAAGAACTGAAATAAGGGGGCAGTTTGCAGAAGCTTAGATACAGGATAATCACTGAGGTAAAAAGTGTATTTATATAACTGTTAGTTATGCAAAACTAGGGATTATCTATCTTTTTAAACAATAAACCTTCTGGTGTAGACTGTCCCTTTAAGTAAAGGAACATGACATTAAGGTTATAATATAAATCCATTAGAATGTTTTGCAAGAAACAACAAAACACTTTGCAATATATTATGAGTATTTATTTTGTACCCATTTTCTGTAATGTCTCAAGACGTACATGTGTAACTCTTGCTAACTAATGTCTATCTCTCTCTAATTGACCTCAGCAGGAGATGAGGCTTTTTACATATGTCCACCGAAAGCAGGGGTTTTTAACATGGAGCTGAAAGACTGCACAGGAATTTGACCCCCCCCCCCTGTGATATGCAAACTTTAAATGAGAAACTGTTTAGAACAGTGGTTCTCTATATATATATATATATATATATATATATATATATATATATATATATATATATATATATATATATATATATATATATATATATATATATATATATTGTAAGCAGCAGGGATTTGCCCTATCAGTAACTAAGCAGTTCAATGTGGATTTAGTGGGGGCCCTGGAGTGTGGGGGTCCTGCCGAGGGTCTGTCGCTGTGAGGGACATGGAGTGTGAGGTCTGGCCCTGAAGGTTGGGGGCCCTTTCTTTGGCTCTGGAGGTTGATGGGCCTTTTGGGATTAGGGCAGGGAGGCTACAATGTTAATTTGCATAAATTTGAATACATTTGGGTCAGTGTGAGACAGTTTTACTGGGGCCTTGATTGGTCTCAGTCTGCCCCTTGTGTGCAGTGGGGTAAGAGTGTGCAGTGGGGGCATGACAGGTCAGGGCCCGGCTGTTGAGAAACCAGGGTTTAGAAGACATATGGCGTTGATTATGCTTGTGCATGGGGTAAAAAAAAAAAAAAAAAAAAAAAAAATTTTTTTAGAATAGGGGTTGTATATAGGCCTCCATTGCAGGATGAAAAACTGGACAATCTGTTATTAGATGAAATAACCAAAATGACCATGAAGGGTAAGGTTATAGTACTGGGGGACTTTAATTTGCCAGATATAGACTGGAAGATTCCTTCTGCTAGATCGGCTAGAAGCAGGTATATTCTTGAATCTCTGCTAGGGGAATCACTTGAACAATTAGTCAAGGAACCAACTCGTAAGGAAGCTATATTAGATCTAATACTTACAAACAGTGATACAGTTTCAGATGTGTCTGTAGGTGAGAACTTAGGATCCAGTGATCATCAATCTGTTTGGTTTAGTATTCATGTTCAGGAACTGTACACCCAGACTAAAACAAAAGTTTTAGACTTTAGGACGGCAGATTTTTCATTAATGGGAGAATACCTAAAAAACTATTTAAAGGGGAAAAATCTTATTACAGGGGTTCAAGAACAGTGGGAATTTGTGAAAGGTGCCATTTTAGATGCAACCGCACACTGTATTAGACATGTCTGTAAAAGTAAAAGAAAGCGGAAACCAATTTGGTTTTCCAAAGAAGTAGCACATGCTGTAAAGACAAAAAAGATAGCTTATAAAAATTACAGACACACACAAGCAGATGATGATATGAAAATATGGAGACTCCAACAAAAAAAGACTAAGCAGTTAATTAGGAAGGTTAAAGCTGATGCAGAAGAGAAGATAGCACAGTCAGTAAAACATGGGGACAAAACATTCTTTAGATATATCAGTGAAAGAAGAAAAAATAAGGTAGGAATAGTAAAATTGAAATCAGTTGATGGTAGAATAATAGAAGGAGATAAGCAGATTGCAGACTGTCTCAATGATTACTTCTGTTCTGTTTTCACTAAAGATTGTGAAGATACAATGTCTACATTAAGGGATGCTATGCAAAATAGAAACAAGCTTAACAGTAATCTTTTTACAGAGGATGAGGTTTTGTTAGCATTATCAAAAATAAATGTTACAAAGGCAGTGGGTCCTGATAATATTCATCCAAGGGTTTTAAAAGAACTTCGTTCAGTGCTAACTGTCCCATTAACTGATCTGTTTAATCAGTCACTATTAACAGGAGCTGTCCCAGATGATTGGAGAATAGCAAATGTAATACCTCTTCATAAAAAGGGCAGTAGAGAAGAATCTGGCAACTACAGGCCAGTTAGTTTAACTTCAGTAGTAGGGAAATTAATGGAAAGCCTCTTAAAGGAAAGAATTATGACTTACATAAAGACAAACAATTTAGAGGACCAAAATCAGCATGGTTTTACTTCAGGGAGATCATGTCAGACTAATCTAATTGACTTCTTTGATTATGTAACAAAAGTATTAGACAAGGGAGGAGCAGTTGATGTAGCATATCTAGATTTCAGCAAAGCATTTGACACCGTCCCACACAATAAACTTATTCACAAACTATATCTCCTTGGTCTAGATTCAAAAATTGTGAACTGGGTGGAATGCTGGCTTAAGGACAGAAAACAAAGTGTCTTAGTAAATGGAGTTCATTCAGCAGAGGGGGCTGTTACTAGTGGTGTTCCTCAGGGGTCAGTTCTGGGGCCTGTTTTGTTTAACATATTTATCTGCGATATCAGCAAAGGGCTACAGGGGAAAGTATGTCTCTTTGCAGATGATACAAAAATTTGCAACAGAGTGGATGTTCCAGGGGGGGTAGACAAAATGAGAAGTGATATACAACAATTGGAGGATTGGACAAACGACTGGGATCTAAAGTTTAACACAGCAAAGTGTAAAATAATGCATTTAGGGAAGAAAAATCCAAATGTTAATTACAGACTCAATGACACTTTACTGACTGTTACAGACGAGGAACAGGACTTGGGAATTATTATTTCAGATGATTTAAAACTTAGTAAACAATGTAGTAAGGCAGCGAGTAAGGCTAGCAGAATGATTGGATGTATTGGTAGAGGTATTTGCAGCAGAAATAGTAAGGTTCTTATGCCACTTTATAGATCATTAGTTAGGCCTCATCTTGAGTATTGTGTGCAGTTCTGGAGGCCATATCTTCAGAAGGATATTAACAAACTTGAATCTGTGCAAAGGAGGGCTACCAAAATGGTACATGGTCTAAAAAATAAAACTTACCAGGATAGGCTCAATGACCTAAATATGTATAGCTTAGAGGAGAGAAGGGAAAGAGGTGATATGATAGCAACTTTCAAGTACATTAAAGGGTTTAGTAAAACTGAGGCTGTGGGTATTTTACATAAAATGGAAAATTCAAGAACAAGGGGTCATGAGCTCAAGCTAAAGGGTAGTAGATTCAGGAGTAATTTGAGGAAGCACTTCTTTACAGAAAGAGTGATTGATTTATGGAATAAACTTCCTCAAGAGGTAGTAGCAACAAACACTGTGGGGGACTTTAAAAATGCATGGGACAAGCATAGGGCTATCCTACGAACTAGATAAGTTTATACTGTTAGGTAAGGTGGGGCAGACTTGCTGGGCCTATGGCTCTTATCTGCCGTCAATATCTATGTTTCTATGTTTCTATGTAAGCCTCATGTACCCAGAAGCCTGTTTCCCCAGCTACACCATAACCTCAAAAACTTTGCACGTGCTGTACATAGGCAACTTGGGGGAGATGAATATGCTCCAAACTCTTGCTGTTGTACTGACACAACACATTTGGGATGTGTGGGACCATATAAAAAGCTTGTTTTTAAATAATTCTCCCCACTGGCCTTAATAGAACACCCTGGTCTATAGCCTTTAGCACCTACATTATATGGCTACAAGTATTTGAATACCTGACCATCACACCTATAAGAGCCACAACTCTTCTTGGAAAGGTTTCCACAAGAATTTGAAATGTGACTGCTGGGAATTTTTCTCCATTAAACCAAGAGAGCATTTGTGAGGTCAGGCACGGATGCTGGACGAGAAGGTCTGGCTCATAATCAAAGCTTCAATTTATGCTAGAGGGTTTGAGGTCATCCTTGCCCAACTCGTCAAACCATGTCTTCAAAGACCTCGCTTTGTGCACAAGGGCACAGTCCTGCTGTAACTGGAAAGGACCTTCCCCAACTGTTTCCACAAAGTTGGAAGCATCCAATTGCCTAAAATGTATTTATATCCTATAGCATTAAGAAGACTGTCGCTGGAACTAAGGGGCATTGCCCTAACCTTTAAGACCAGCCCCAGGCAATTATCCCTCCTCCACCAAACTTTGCAATAGGCACTATGCATTCCGATAAGTAGCTTTATTTTGACATTTAACACACAGATAGTGAAGGATGATTCCTCACTTCAGAGAACATGTTTCCATTGCTCCTGACTTTAGTGGTAGTGTGCTTAATAACACCCCAGCTGACTCCTGGCATTGCGCTTGTTGATGTGAGGCTTGTGTACAGCTGCTCTGCCATGGAAACCGTTTTCATGAAGTTCCGGACGCACAGTTCTTGTCTTGATGCTGCTTCCCAATGCAGTTTGAAACTCTGTAGTGGGTGATGCAACATGTGATAGATGTTTTTTACATTCTACACACTTCAACAGCCTCACTCTGAGTTTGTGTGATCTACCTCTTTGTGGCTGGCTATTATTTTTCTTTGACACTTGCACAATTTAAGTCTATCTAGATTTCATTGCTTTGTGCAGGATTTTATGTACCTGTTATCAATAGGTGTAGCTGAAACACCTGAACTCAATTATCAGTAGAGATGTCCCCCATAGTGCAAGATTCCTCTGGATAAGTTTTTTTTTTTTTTTTTTTTAGACCACCCTCAAGGCCGAACATGCTGTGATCAGAGATATCTTTGCCGAAAATCTAGCACGTCTGCAGAAAGAACAAGACCTGTTAGTGCTTTTGCTTTGCAGCGCTGCTCCACAACAGGCTGTTCTCTTCAAACAACACTATGCTCTGGATGCACTGTGTAAGTTGTTCTTAACACAGTGCAGCTTCAGCTAAGCTCTATTAGAGGGAAACAATCAAATACAGATCATTGCTGCAAAGCAGCAGTGTATTCATTGATGACTGGCTCTTAGGGACTTTTCTTTAAACCCGCCCCCTAGCCTTTCTAGGTCTGCAAAGCTAGGACTCATGAATGTAAGATGTTCTTGTATGTGATGCTGTACCAAGAGCAAAGGAAACAAATGTATTGTATTGTTTTCTCTGCAGCTAATTTTGCAATGCAATTTTCAACTGCTGCCCTGTATTATAAAACTTTAAAAATAACTTTATTCTCCAGTTAATTAACACATTGCTATTGTGCTGGTGCTTTAGTGTAACTGCTTAATTTTAAAATTGAATTTCATGACCTGCAGAATATTTTTTGATTAATAAAATGTCATTGCAGAAAGTGAAAAAAAGTTCTGCCTCTGGGCCTCAAACATATGTAGGTAAATCGTTGTTTTGATTTAGGGGCCGATTTATCACTGTCTGTCCGACATGCATATCATCCGTTAGACATCACTGAATGCCGACCGCATACGCTGTCGACATTTAACATTGCACAAGCAGTTCTGGTGAACTGCTTGGGCAATTCCGCCCGCTGCAGATTCGCTGCTAGCAGGGGGTGTCAATCAACCCGATTGTATAGGATTGGGTGGATTGATGCCTGCAGCCTCAGAGGCAGCGGACCAGTTAAGGAGCAGTGGTCTTAAGACCGCTGCTTCATAACTGCTGTCTCCGGCGAGCCTGAAGGCTTGCGCGTAAAGCGGGGCTATGCGGCCCTTGATAAATCGGCCCCTAAGTGTTATGTCCTTCAATATGACTATTAGGCAAAAATTTAAAAATAAGTCATACTTTCTGTTCCGCGGTGAGCAAAAATTTTAGTTTGAGAATAAGAACAATTCAGTCATAAAGAACATGTGTTGCATTGCAGTCATGATGAATGTTTGTTTACTTGATTTTGTGCTTTTTTGTTGTTGGCTTTTCTTTCATGTAATTAGCAAGAGTCCATGAGCTAGTGACGTATGGGATATACATTCCTACCAGGAGGGGCAAAGTTTCCCAAACCTCAAATGCCTATAAATACACCCCTCACCACACCCACAAATCAGTTTTACAAACTTTGCCTCCTATGGAGGTGGTGAAGTAAGTTTGTGCTAGATTCGGACAATGTCACAAATGTGGCATATGTCAATCATCAAGAGGGACTCACAGTCCTCTGGCTATAAAGGAAGTATCTCCAATACTTGTATGGGCGAAATCCAGCTCCTGTCTAATTTCTGCGGTTCATATCCCAGGTATAGACAATTGGGAAGCGGATTATCTCAGTCGCCAAATGCTACATCCGGGCGAATGGTCTCTTCACCCAGAGGTATTTCTTCAGATTGTTCAAATATGGGGACTTCAAGAAATGGATCTGATGGCTAATCATCTAAACAAGAAGCTTCCCAGGTATCTGTCCAGATCCAGGGATCCTCAGGCGGAAGCAGTGGATGCATTGTCACTTCCTTGGAAATATCATCCTGCTATATCTTTCCGCCTCTAGTTCTTCTTTCAAGAGTGATTTCCAAAATTCTAAAGGAGCATTCGTTTATTCTGATGGTGGCTCCAGCATGGCCTCACAGGTTTTGGTATGCGGATCTTGTCCGGATGGCTCCTTGCCATCCGTGGACTCTTCCGTTAAGTCCAGACCTTCTATCACAAGGTCCTTTTTTTCCATCAGGATCTCAAATCCTTAAATTGAAGGTATGGAGATTGAACGCTTGATTCTCAGTCATAGAGGTTTCTCTGACTCCGTAATTAATACTATGTTGCAGGCTCGTAAATCTGTATCTAGGATGATATATTATAGAGTCTGGAAGACTTGCATTTTTTTGGTGTTTTTCTCATCTTTTTTCTTGGCATTCTTTTAGAATTCCTAGAATTTTACAGTTTCTTCAGGATGGTTTGGATAAGTTTTTTTGTCTGCAAGTTCCTTAAAAGGACAAATCTTTTGCTCTTTCTGTTCTTTTTCACAGAAAGATTGCTAGTTTTCCTGATTTTTATTGTTTTTTTTTTTTACAAGCTTTGGTTCGTATAAAACTTGTTATTAAGTCAATCTCTCCTCCTTGGAGTTTGAATTTGGTTCTGGGGGCTCTTCAAGCTCCTCCGTTTGAACCTATGCATTCTCTGGACATTTAATTACTTTCTTGGAAAGTTTTGTTTCTTTTGGCCATCTCTTCTGCTAGAAGAGTTTCTGAATTATCTGCTCTTTCTTGTGAGTCTCCTTTTCTGATTTTTCATCAGGATAAGGCGGTGTTGCAAACTTCTTTTAAATTTTTACCTAAGGTTGTGAATTCTAACAACATTAGTAGAGAAAGTGTGGTTCCTTCATTGTGTCCTAATCCTAAGAATTCTAAGGAGAGATCATTGCATTCTTTGGATGTAGTTAGAGCTTTGAAATATTATGTTGAAGCTACTAAGAATTTCCGAAAGACTTCTAGTCTTTTTGTTATCTTTTCCAGTTCTAGGAAAGGTCAGAAGGCCTCTGCCATTTCTTTGGCATCTTGGTTGAAATTTTTAATTCATCATGCTTATGTCGAGTCGGGTAAAACTCTGCCTCAAAGGATTACAGCTCATTCTACTAGGTCAGTTTCTACTTCCTGGGCGTTTAGGAATGAAGCTTCGGTTGATCAGATTTGCAAAGCAGCAACTTGATCTTCTTTGCATATTTTTTCGAAATTCTACCATTTTGATGTGTTTTCTTCTTCTGAAGCAGTTTTTGGTAGAAAAATACTTCAGGCAGCTGTTTCAGTTTGATTCTTCTGCTTATAATTTCAGTTTTTTTCATTATAAGATTTAAACTTTGTTTTGGGTGTGGATTATATTCAGCGTAATTGGCTGTCTTTATTTTATCCCTCCCTCTCTAGTGACTCTTGCGTGGAAGATCCACATCTTGGGTAGTCATTATCCCATACGTCACTAGCTCATGGACTCTTGCTAATTACATGAAAGAAAACATAATTTATGTAAGAACTTACCTGATAAATTCATTTCTTTCATATTAGCAAGAGTCCATGAGGCCCACCCTTTTTTGTGGTGGTTATGATTTTTTTTATATAAAGCACAATTATTCCAATTCCTTATTTTTTATGCTTTCGCACTTTTTTCTTATCACCCCACTTCTTGGCTATTCGTTAAACTGATTTGTGGGTGTGGTGAGGGGTGTATTTATAGGCATTTGAGGTTTGGGAAACTTTGCCCCTCCTGGTAGGAATGTATATCCCATACGTCACTAGCTCATGGACTCTTGCTAATATGAAAGAAATGAATTTATCAGGTAAGTTCTTACATAAATTATGTTTTTCTTTGTTTTTGTTATTTTTATATAATTTGCTGAGGATAGTCTGGTTAGAAAGAGGGAACTCTAAGGAGATAAAAGATATTGTTGTTTACACTTAGTTCCAGCCACTCTCCAAACTGTCCACCATATGAAAATATACAAATTCCCAAACCTTTTGAATATAGGGTTTTCTACCTGTATTTGGATAAATCACAGTGGTTGCTCTTTTAAACTCATTTAGAATTCTTTTTCTAGGTGATGTTAGGATAATCATGTAAAGAGACATTCTACTGTAAATTATATAATGTGAATATTTCTTTTAAGTGTATCCAGTCCACGGATCATCCATTACTTGTGGGATATTCTCCTTCCCAACAGGAAGTTGCAAGAGGATCACCCACAGCAGAGCTGCTATATAGCCCCTCCCCTAACTGCCATATCCAGTCATTCTCTTGCAACTCTCAACAAAGATGGAGGTCGTAAAAGGAGAGTGGTGTTTTATACTTAGTTTATTTCTTCAATCAAAAGTTTGTTATTTTTAAATGGTACCGGAGTGTGCTGTTTATCTCAGGCAGTATTTAGAAGAAGAATCTGCCTGCGTTTTCTATGATCTTAGCAGAAGTAACTAACTAACCATTGCTGTTCTCACATATTCTGAGGAGTGAGGTAACTTCAGAGGGGGAATGGTGTGCAGGTTTTCCTGCAATAAGGTATGTGCAGTTAATATTTTTCTAGGGATGGAATTTGCTAGAAAATGCTGCTGATACCGGAGTAATGTAAGTAAAGCCTTAAATGCAGTGATAGCGACTGGTATCAGGCTTATTAATAGAGATACATACTCTTATAAAAGTGTAATATAAAACGTTTGCTGGCATGTTTAATCGTTTTTTATATATGTTTGGTGATAAAACTTATTGGGGCCTAGTTTTTTCCACATGGCTGGCTTGAATTTTGCCTAGAAACAGTTTCCTGAGGCTTTCCACTGTTGTAATATGAGTGGGAGGGGCCTATTTTAGCGCTTTTTTGCGCAGCAAAAATTACAGACACAGACATCCAGCTTCTTCCTGCATGATCCAGGACATCTCTGAAGGGCTCAAAAGGCTTCAAAGTCGTATTTGAGGGAGGTAAAAAGCCACAGTAGAGCTGTGGCAGTTGTTGTGACTGTTTGAAAAACGTTTTTGTCATTTATTATTCCGTTTTTGGTATTAAGGGGTTAATCATCCATTTGCAAGTGGGTGCAATGCTCTGCTAACTTGTTACATACACTGTAAAAATTTCGTTAGTGTAACTGCCTTTTTTCACTGTTATTTAAAATTTTGACAAAATTTGTGTTTCTTAAAGGCGCAGTAACGTTTTTTATATTGCTTGTAAACTTGTTTAAAGTGTTTTCCAAGCTTGCTAGTCTCATTGCTAGTCTGTTTAAACATGTCTGACACAGAGGAAACTACTTGTTCATTATGTTTGAAAGCCATGGTGGAGCCCCATAGGAGAATGTGTACTAAATGTATTGATTTCACCTTAAACAGTAAAGATCAGTCTTTATCTATAAAAGAATTATCACCAGAGGGTTCTGTCGAGGGGGAAGTTATGCCGACTAACTCTCCCCACGTGTCAGACCCTTCGCCTCCCGCTCAGGGGACGCACGCTAGTATGGCGCCAATTACATTAGGGGCGCCCATAGCGATTACCTTGCAGGACATGGCTGCAATCATGAATAATACCCTGTCAGAGGTATTATCCAGATTGCCTGAATTAAGAGGTAGCTCTGGGGTTAGAAGATACAGAGCGCGCAAATGCTGTAAGAGCCATGTCTGATACTGCGTCACAATATGCAGAACATGAGGACGGAGAGCTTCAGTCTGTGGGTGACATCTCTGACTCGGGGAAACCTGATTCAGAGATTTCTAGTTTTAAATTTAAGCTTGAGAACCTCTGTGTATTGCTTGGGGAGGTATTAGCTGCTCTGAATGACTGTAACACAGTTGCAGTACCAGAGAAATTGTGTAGGCTGGATAAATACTATGCGGTGCCTGTGTGTACTGATGTTTTTCCTATACCTAAAAGGCTTACAGAAATTATTAGCAAGGAGTGGGATAGACCGGGTGTGCCCTTTTCCCCACCTCCTATATTTAGAAAAATGTTTCCAATAGACAACACTACACGGGACTTATGGCAGACGGTCCCTAAGGTGGAGGGAGCAGTTTCTACGTTAGCAAAGCGTACCACTATCCCGGTTGAGGACAGTTGTGCTTTTTCAGATCCAATGGATAAAAAATTGGAGGGTTACCTTAAGAAAAAGTTTATTCAACAAGGTTTTATTTTACAGCCCCTTGCATGCATTGCGTCTGTCACTACTGCGGCGGCATTCTGGTTTGAGGCCCTGGAAGAGGCCATCCATACAGCTCCATTGACTGAAATTATTGACAAGCTTAGAACGCTTAAGCTAGCTAACTAATTTGTTTCTGATGCCATTGTTCATTTGACTAAACTAACGGCTAAGAATTCCGGATTCGCCATCCAGGCGCGTAGGGCGCTATGGCTTAAATCCTGGTCAGCTGATGTGACTTAAAAGTCTAAATTACTCAACATTCCTTTCAAGAGGCAGACCTTATTCGGGCCTGGCTTGAAGGAAATTATTGCTGACATTACTGAAGGTAAGGGTCATACCCTTCCTCAGGACAGGGCCAAACAGTCTAATTTTCGTGCCTTTCGAAATTTCAAGGCAGGAGCAGCATCAACTTCCTCCACTTCAAAACAAGAGGGAACTGTTGCTCATTCCAGACAGGCCCGGAAACCTAACCAGTCCTGGAACAAGGGCAAGCAGGCCAGAAAGCCTGCTGCTGCGCCAAGACAGCATGAAGGAACGGCCCCCTATCCGGAAACTGATCTATTGGGGGGCAGACTTTCTCTCTTCGCCCAGGCGTGGAAAAGAGATGTTCAGGATCCCTGGGCGTTGGAGATCATATCTCAGGGATATCTTCTGGACTTTAAAGCTTCTCCTCCACAAGGGAGATTTCATCTTTCAAGGTTATCAGCAAACCAGATAAAGAAAGAGGCATTCCTAAGCTGTGTGCAAGACCTCCTAGTAATGGGAGTGATCCATCCAGTTCCGCGGACAGAACAAGGACAGGGGTTTTATTCAAATCTGTGGTTCCCAAGAAAGAGGGAACCTTCAGACCAATTTTGGATCTAAAGATCTTAAGCAAATTCCTCAGAGTTCCATCATTCAAAATGGAAACTATTCGGACCATCCTACCCATGATCCAAGAGGGTCAGTACATGACCACAGTGGACTTAAAGGATGCCTACCTTCACATACCGATTCACAAAGATCATCATCGGTTCCTATGGTTTGCCTTTCTAGACGGGCATTACCAATTTGTAGCTCTTCCCTTCGGGTTGGCCACAGCCCCGAGAATTTTTACAAAGGTTCTGGGCTCACTTCTGGCGGTTCTAAGACCGCGAGGCATAGCGGTGGCTCCTTATCTAGACGACATCCTGATACAGGCATCAAGCTTTCAAATTGCCAAGTCTCATACAGAGATAGTTCTGGCATTTCTGAGGTCGCATGGGTGGAAAGTGAACGTGGAAAAGAGTTCTCTATCCCCACTCACAAGAGTCTCCTTCCTAGGGACTCTTATAGATTCTGTAGAGATGAAAATTTACCTGACGGAGTCCAGGTTATCAAAACTTCTAAATGCTTGCCGTGTCCTTCATTCCATTCCACTCCCGTCAGTGGCTCAGTGCATGGAAGTAATCGGCTTAATGGTAGCGGCAATGGTCATAGTGCCATTTGCGCGCCTGCATCTCAGACCTCTGCAATTATGCATGCTAAGTCAGTGGAATGGGGATTACTCAGATTTGTCCCCCCTACTAAATCTGGATCAAGAGACCAGAGATTCTCTTCTCTGGTGGCTATCTCGGGTCCATCTGTCCAAGGGTATGTCCTTTCGCAGGCCAGATTGGACGATTGTAACAACAGATGCCAGCCTTCTAGGTTGGGGTGCAGTCTGGAACTCCCTGAAGGCTCAGGGATCGTGGACTCAGGAGAAGAAACTCCTCCCAATAAATATTCTGGAGTTAAGAGCAATATTCAATGCTCTTCTAGCTTGGCCTCAGTTAGCAACACTGAGGTTCATCAGATTTCAGTCGGACAACATCACGACTGTGGCTTACATCAACCATCAAGGGGGAACCAGGAGTTCCCTAGTGATGTTAGAAGTCTCCAAGATAATTCGCTGAGCAGAGTCTCACTCTTGCCACCTGTCAGCAATCCACATCCCAGGCGTAGAGAACTGGGAGGCGGATTTTCTAAGTCGTCAGACTTTTCATCCGGGGGAGTGGGAACTCCATCCGGAGGTTTTTGCTCAACTGGTCCATCATTGGGGCAAACCAGAACTGGATCTCATGGCGTCTCGCCAGAACGCCAAGCTTCCTTGTTACGGATCCAGGTCCAGGGACTTGGAAGCGACGCTGATAGATGCTCTAGCAGCTCCTTGGTTCTTCAACCTGGCTTATGTGTTTCCACCGTTTCCTCTGCTCCCTCGACTGATTGCCAAAATCAAACAGGAGTGAGCATCAGTGATTCTGATAGCGCCTGCGTGGCCACACAGGACCTGGTATGCAGACCTAGTGGACATGTCATCTCTTCCACCATGGACTCTGCCTCTGAGACAGGACCTTCTAATACAAGGTCCTTTCAATCATCCAAATCTAATTTCTCGGAGACTGACTGCATGGAGATTGAACGCTTGATTCTATCAAGGCGTGGCTTCTCCGAGTCAGTCATTGATACCTTAATACAGGCACGAAAGCCTGTCACCAGGAAAATCTACCATAAGATATGGCGTAAATATCTTTATTGGTGTGAATCCAAGAGTTACTCATGGAGTAAGGTTAGGATTCCTAGGATATTGTCCTTTCTCCAAGAGGGTTTGGACAAAGGCTTATCAGCAAGTTCTTTAAAGGGACAGATCTCTGCTCTGTCTATTCTTTTGCACAAGCGTCTGGCAGAGGTTACAGACGTCCAGGCATTTTGTCAGGCTTTGGTTAGGATTAAGCCTGTGTTTTAAACTGTTGCTCCCCCGTGGAGTTTAAACTTGGTTCTTAAAGTTCTTCAAGGAGTAACGTTTGAACCCCTTCATTCCATTAATATTAAACTTTTATCTTGGAAAGTTCTGTTTTTGATGGCTATTTCCTCGGCTCGAATAGTCTCTGAGTTATCTGCCTTACAATGTGATTCTCCTTATCTGATTTTTCATTCAGACAAGGTAGTTCTGCGTACCAAACCTGGGTTTTTACCTAAGGTGGTTTCTAACAGGAATATCAATCAAGAGATTGTTGTTCCATCATTGTGTCCTAATCCTTCTTCAAAGAAGGAACGTCTTTTGCATAATCTGGACGTAGTCCGTGCCTTGAAGTTTTACTTACAGGCTACTAAAGATTTTCGTCAAACATCTGCCCTGTTTGTCGTTTACTCTGGACAGAGGAGAGGTCAAAAAGCTTCGGCAACCTCTCTCTCCTTTTGGCTTCGGAGCATAATACGCTTAGCCTATGAGACTGCTGGACAGCAGCCCCCTGAAAGGATTACAGCTCATTCTACTAGAGCTGTGCCTTCCACCTGGGCCTTTAAAAATGAGGCCTCTGTTGAACAGATTTGCAAGGCTGCGACTTGGTCTTCGCTTCACACCTTTTCAAAATTTTACAAATTTGATACTTTTGCTTCTTCTGAGGCTGTTTTTGGGAGAAAGGTTCTACAGGCAGTGGTTCCTTCCGTTTAAGTTCCTGCCTTGTCCCTCCCATCATCCGTGTACTTTAGCTTTGGTATTGGTATCCCTCAAGTAATGGATGATCCGTGGACTGGATACACTTAACAAGAGAAAACATAATTTATGCTTACCTGATAAATTTATTTCTCTTGTAGTGTATCCAGTCCACGGCCCACCCTGTCCTTTTAAGGCAGGTCTAAATTTTAATTAAACTACAGTCACCACTGCACCCTTTGGTTTCTCCTTTCTCGGCTTGTTTCGGTCGAATGACTGGATATGGCAGTTAGGGGAGGAGCTATATAGCAGCTCTGCTGTGGGTGATCCTCTTGCAACTTCCTGTTGGGAAGGAGAATATCCCACAAGTAATGGATGATCCGTGGACTGGATACACTACAAGAGAAATAAATTTATCAGGTAAGCATAAATTATGTTTTTTCCAGCTTATTATTAAATACTTTGCTTTATTAAAAAGCAACTTTTCTATGATCTGTTTCTTTTGTATCCCCTGACTAAATGCCTCCAAATGTTATATAATTCAACATATTATACCTGTTGCTATAGTGTTAAATAAGTATTCTATGTAAAATCCTGTGTTTTTTTTTTTTTTTTGAATAGACGAATGAATCTGGCGGAAAGTTGGCAGTTTTTCTTTGCGACCTAGACCTATCAAATTTGTCAAACCAAGAACACTGTTTTTGTACTTTAAGTGAACTGGTCCTTTAACAGAATATTATTTATTTATTTAAGCCAAACTAATATAACATTTCTTCTATTTGCATATTGCATACTGGGCTAAATTAGTTAAATAAATTTATGTGCAAGAATAATAAATTAGAACCATTAATAATGCACAATCGTTGAACCATGGATCGTTGCCATTCTTTCAATCTCATGGCATACTCCCACCTTAGCTGACTGTAATGAGATTGCTTCTAACAAAGTGTAGGCTTCAGCTGACTGTGAATCTATGTGGTATAGGAAAACCTATACAGTATTTCATTTTTTATGTTGCTTATCAAAATGGATATATATAGAGTCTGATAGCTAAGATGTTGGGGCCATAATGCAGCCCTCTATTATTTATTTTTGTTTTTTTAAAAAAACTGTTATCTCTGTGTGCTCCTGTATACCTTTATTGAGCCATATTGTTGCTATACAAGATGGCTGGCTGGAATGTTGTGGGTACAAATGTCTTATCACTCCTGACATCCTGCTGCAAGAATGTCACTCTTCCCTTTCGCTATGGTACATTACGGTAGTTGGGATTTTCTTTTTAGTTTGGGCATATTCTGGGAAAAATTGGACCACTAGATGGATTCAATGTATTGGGAGTCAGGACATTGTATGGCTGGGTGGCTTGGATGATCTTTTGTGTTATGATATACTCATGGGGAATAGTAAATACCTGGAATAGCTGTGGGTTAAGGACTTGCAAGGTCTGGGTGATAACTTAAAAAAAAAAAAAAGGGCTGGGGTCTTGACAAGACAAAAGGAGACTCTGAGATATATTTGAATGTACAGAAAAATTATATGAGAACTTGCCTGGGACAACATATGAATAACATCTGAAGGGAGTTCCCACAAACCTACAGAAAGCTTAGTGATTCGTGCAAAGTGTAGGTATTGTGTACACACAGTTGGGCAGATACTGTATATTCAATGTAACTTTTTTTTTTTTTTTTTACTGATGGAACTTGGTTCTACACACTGACTGCTATAGCTGTATAAATCGTTTCATTAATTGAATTGATTAATTCCAATTTCTTTGTATGAGCTAAGTAGAGTTTATGTAAAATTTTCAAGTTCAATATTATTCTAATCCATTAGAAAATTAACTAAAATAGCAGTTCTATTGGTTTTTATATTTTGCTCCACCAGTGCTGATGTGTGCCCATGTGAGTAGCAGTCTTTTTATGTAAGCTTTTTTCCATCTTAATGGGAGGAGAGTCCACTGCTTCATTTATTACTTGTGGGAGTTCATAACCTGGCCACCAGGAGGAGGCAAAGACACCCCATCCAAAGGCTTAAATACCTCTCCCCACTCCCCTCACCCCCCAGTCATTCTTTGCCTTTAGTCACAGGAGGTTGGCAGAGAAGTTTTGGAAGATTCGGAGTAGTCTCTTATGGAGGGTAGTACTCTTCGCAATGGGACATGAGTTTTAAGTAGTCCTGTCAGCCTCTCAGTGAGAGCATGGATGAAAGTTAGTTTCCGGAGATGCAGGGAGAGTCTTTCTGCAAAACCATCCCGACTCAGATTAACAGCTCCATAAGCAATCAGCGTTGACGAGTTTCGCTGCCTGCTTTCTGCTCTCAAGTCCATGTCTGGAGCGACGGTTTAGGGGTTAATATGTATAGAGTAGCTTGCGGTGGGCTCCGGGAGCGGCGGTTTAGGGGGTAATAACTTTATTTAGTTGCGGCGGTGTAGGGGGACAGATTAGTGGTGTTTAGACTCGGGGTACATGTTAGGGTGTTAGGTGCAGACAGCTCCCATAGGAATGAATGGGATGTCTGGCAGCAGCGAACTTGTACTTTCGCTATGGTCAGACTCCCATTGATTCCTATGGGATCCGCCGCCTCCAGGGTGGTGGATTGAAAACCAGGTACGCTGGGCCGGAAAAGTGCCGAGCGTACCTGCTAGTTTTTTGATAACTAGCAAAAGTAGTCAGATTGTGCCGAACTTGTGTGCGGAACATCTGGAGTGACGTAAGATTCGATCTATGTCGGACTGAGTCCGGCGGATCGAAGTTTACGTCACAAAATTCTACTTTTGCCGGTCTCTAGCCTTTGATAACTAAGGCGAATCAGCCTCGCCACAAATACACTGCGGAATTCCAGCGTATTTGAGGTTGACGGCTTGATAACTAGGCCCCAAACTGTTAATATTACAAGCCACAATGGCTTATGAAATATGTTCCTTATACACTTGGGTATTTATATTTTAGTAATACACAGTGGACATGTTAGAATAACCCAATTATCTATGCAAATCTCCAAAGGTTTTATATAAACTCTCATAGCCACCTGCACATTTTTTTTTTTTTTTTGTTCTGTAGCGGAATTTTCTAGCTACAGGTCACTTATGTATGTGTTTGTTTTATTGTGAAGAACACAAATGTATAGCAACTGTGTGTTGCTACACATTTATATAGTAATCATATTGGTACAATATTAACACTATCTGTGTAAAATCCTGGAAAAAAGCACTTTCGCTAAAGATATCATTTGCTAGGATTCTAACCACAATGTTTATAAGAATTAATACACACACACACACGTCAGGGGAACATGTTCCTAGTCCACTGACAACAATATACTAGTTCACTCCTATGTTAAATATTGTGATGCAAAGCCTGTTGCTTCTTTTTCAGCCCACCCACTCGGGGATTAAAAAGACAGTTTCTAGCCATAAGTCCCTTTTTTTTATTCCTTGTCGTTCTGTCCTATTAAACAATGTTTCCCATTCCCTCACAAAAGCACCCTTTTATGACATTTTTCTAGGCCACCTAAATGTGTGTTTTACAGAATCTGCGCCTGAACAAGAGTTTTAAAATGATACCAAACACTTGGGGTTGCTACCTCCTAGATGCCGGGTTCTTCGCCATTAAAGTTCCTGGACATAAAATGGGACAGGGCTAAATGTTGTTCCCGGAAACTTTTATCTTCCGGAGGAATCTGAACACAAGGGGGAGAGCAAGGGGCAGAATGGGATTGGCTTTTGCATATTTACATTTTATACCTTGAACTGCATAAAAATCCTGTTTCTTGACCATTACAATGTGTTACTCTCTACTGCACTAAGCCTTGCTTGTATGGGAGGAAAGCTTCTTAACTACAGAGCTTAAGCACTGCAAATAGAGCTATTAGTCAAGTATCCTGGTCGCTGTAGCAAGAACAGCACAGTGGAACGGATCTGACCCTTACCTCAGGGTGCAATCCACTAAGTCCCGTTACAATTTTTTTTTTTAAAGTTAAAAAAACAGCCTAAATTCTTACTAGAATTTTTCTCTGTCTTTTTTTCTCTCTCTCTCTATTTAAATAAATGTTTTGTTTATGAAGATGGCACAGACTGACAGTCCTCTTTGGTGCTTTAGATTCACAGGAATGATCAGAACCTCTGCTGAGCCAGGGAGAATGCTACACATTAATGGATTGTCAATATTTGTCCCACAAGGCCTCCAACTCAGTGATTAATACTTTTTGGGGAGCCTACATGAGATGGTGGAACCCCCATACATGCACAATAATTAGTCAGGAAGCAACTTGGTGAAGAAACAATACCAGATGTATTTATATGCAAATAAGACCTAAAGCAAGGATGAATACTAATAACAGTATGTCTATCTGGAAGATGTTGCCACTGGAACTGTCGAGATGAAATCCCAGCACCTCTTCTTCCACTACACGATTGCTGAGGGTAGGGAAAACTGGAGGCTCACAAACTAGTTACAGGTTCTGTGGAACAAAAGAAAATCTAAAGGAATAAGGTATATAGTAGCACTACTCCCACATGTTTTTAGACAACAATTAGAGGATTGGACAAACGACTGGGATCTAAAGTTTAACACAGCAAAGTGTAAAATAATGCATTTAGGGAAGAAAAATCCAAATGTTAATTACAGACTCAATTACACTTTACTGACTGTTACAGAGGAGGAACAGAACTTGGGAATTATTATTTCAGATGATTTAAAACTTAGTAAACAATGTAGTAATGCAGCGAGTAAGGCTAGCAGAATGCTTGGATGTATTGGTAGAGGTATTTGCAGCAGAAATAGTAAGGTTCTTATGCCACTTTATAGATCATTAGTTAGGCCTCATCTTGAGTATTGTGTGCAGTTCTGGAGGCCATATCTTCAGAAGGATATTAACAAACTTGAATCTCTGCAAAGGAGGGCTACCAAAATGGTACATGGTCTAAAAAATAAAACTTACCAGGATAGGCTCAATGACCTAAATATGTATAGCTTAGAGGGGAGAAGGGAAAGAGGTGATATGATAGCAACTTTCAAGTACATTAAAGGGTTTAGTAAAACTGAGGCTGTGGGTATTTTACATAAAATGGAAAATTCAAGAACAAGGGGTCATGAGCTAAAGCTAAAGGGTAGTAGATTCAGGAGTTATCTGAGAAACCACTTCTTTACAGAGAGTGATCGATTTATGGAATTAACTACCTCAAGAGGTAGTGGCAACAAACACTGTGGGGGACTTTAAAAATGCATGGGACAAGCATAAGGCTATCCTACAAACTAATTAAGTTTATACTGTTAGGTAATATCAGGCAGACTTGATGGGCCTATGGCTCTTATCTGCCGTCAATATCTGTTTCTATGTTTTTGAGTGATTATACTGCATCAACAGCAGCTTACCATAGACCAAAGGAAGCAGCTTCTTGATCTGGTAGTGAGAGATCCGGCTATCACCAGGTTCTGGAACAGCACTAATTCCACCCATATAGAAAAGTTTGTAAAAAATCTAAAAGGAAGCCTAATTCGCACTCGTATCCATGTAATGCAGAGTGAAGAGCAAAAGTCCTAATTTTATCTAACCCACCAGTCCTAATGGCATAGGGTGTGTGTATTGCGCACACACTCACTATTAATCACTCTAATTTACTTGTCTGGGGAGAAAAGTTACTAGTCCACTCAATGTTGAAGATAGCAATAAAGTGAAATGTATGTTGTTGTTCTCCTGGGGGTCAACCTTCTGATCTTTATCCCTGGACTACCCACAGTGCAGATGGGGAAGGAGACTGCTGGGCAGCCCCTGATGCGTCCAGAGCAGCATGTGGTAACATTGTAGGGTAGCAGAACTTTCTGCTCTATGCAAAGATTTCTAGGAAGTGAGTCTGGAGCTGTGGGCAGGGCTTACATGTGAGAAGTCAGGAATTACTCTTTTAAATGAGGGGTCACCATGGCATTGGTGATCACCTGCTGCAGAAGCCTTATCCTCCCCAGAGGAGAACCCACACTTTCCATTGTGGTTCTTATGACCATGTCCTTACTAGGTTGTTGCCAAAAAAAAAAAGTTGCCACCCACAATACATAGACTAATACAAAACAAGAACAACCCTTCTCTTTCAAATGAATGGTCCTGTGTTTGTCACACTGCCAGATGATTGTCACAACAATGACCTGTTCCTCACAGCATTAGTTCTATTTTGGGGTTCTGCTGATTTTTAAGAGGCTTTTTTTACCTCCCTCACCATATAAATAATCATAAGAAATCTATTATTTGAGAGTGAGCTCCCATGATTTAAATAAGGGTTTTCTTGTCCTTATAAAATGACTATGATGATTGCTTGATAACTAACGCGGCAGTAACTGCTAACTTTGTTTTGTTGTGCTGTTGATGTTAAGGTTCATACTGTAGATATGCCTGGACTCTGCAATAATAATAATAATATATTTTTTTTTTTAAAAGAACTTGGAGAATGTAACCATAGGTTATATTTTGTGAAAATCTATATGGGATGATGTTTTGTAGAACTATTTAAATGTTTTTTTTTTTTTTTTTTTTTTTGCTATGCTGTGTGAGTTTGGACCGGGGGTAGGAGCATCCATAAATTGGCAAAATGAGTTAAGTAATCCCTCTGGGAAATCATGAATTTTAAAATGTATCTGTATGGTTAAAGGGACACTGAACCCAAGTGTTTTTTCTTTCTTGATTCAGATAGAGCATGCAATTTTTTTTTATATTTTATTTATTTCCACAATAAACAAGTTTGTATTAACAAAAACAATAAAGCCAAAGAATGTCAATAAGAAAGCATATCGATTTGTAATCATCATTTACATGTAGCATTCTTAAACATAAAACAGTTTACTGATTTTTCCAGCTTTATTAAACCATAAAAAAAAAAAAAAAAACTTTCCTCCCCCTCTCCTCACCACCACAGCTCTGAATTTCTAAATGGGAAAATCAAATATTCTATCTCACTCTCTGGATAACTTTTAATGAAAACTGACCATTTCTTGAAAAATAATTTGATATCGTCCTCGTTACTCAGGTTGGTAATCTCTTTGCTCTAACATACATTGTTTTTTGAGGTAGTTTTTGACTAAGATTGAGGGGGCCCTGTTTTTTTCCCAACATTTTAAGATTAAATGTCTGGCTGCTAAAATTGAGAGGATTTCCAATTTTTCCTGAGGATGTTGCTCTTCCTTCTTTATACAGAATACTACCTTATATTGACAATCCATTAATGTGTAGCATAAGTGTGAGACCCAGAGAGGAGATCCCCAGTATACAATTGAACCAATATTCTAATTTATACCAGAATTGCCTGATTCTCGGGCAGCTCCAGAACATATGTTTTAGATCAGCTGCAGGGAGGGAACATTTTGGACAAATATTAAAATTTGCATTGTGTATTTTATGACCCCTCTCTGGCGTAAAGTATGCCCTATGCAGTAGTTTGATATGCGCCTCCCTCCAATTTGCTGAAAGTGTGGCCTGAGATACTTTTTAGAGCATGCAACTTTCTAATTTACTCCTATTACATTTTCTTCATTCTCTTGGTTTCTTTATTTGAAATGCAAGAATGTACATTTAGATGCCGACCCATTTTTGGTGAACAACCTGGGTTGTTCTTGCTCATTGTTGGATAAATTCACCCACCAATAAACAAGGGCTGTCCAGGGTCCTGAACCAAAAAATAGCTTAGATGCCTTCTTTTTCAAATACAGATATCAAGAGAACGAAGAAAAATTGATAATAGGAGTAAATTAGAAAGTTGCTTAAAATTGCATGCTCTATCCGAATCGGGTTCGGTGTACCTTTAAATATTTTATTCCTACTCATTTTCAGTATAAATTGCAAGATGGTGCATAGAGCCAAAAATAGTAAATTATTTCTTCTGATTATTCAACATTTGTTATTTGAAAAACATATAAATGAACTGATGCTAAATGTAGTACAGTAAAATGTGGCTTACAAATATTTAAAGGGATGTTTAACAGACTGTTTCATAGTTGTAATAAAAAGCACTAAGCAGGTGCTTATACTTAAAGGGACAGTAAACTCAATTTTCATTTAACTGCATGTAATAAGCACTACCATAAAGAATAATATGCACAGATACTGATATAAAAATCCAGTATAAAACCTTTTAAAACCTTTAAAAAGCTCCCAATTTATCAGTGTTGATGAGGTTAACCTGGGACACCTGCTGAAAGGGACTGAGCATATGAAATTGCCCATTATACAAACAAAAGCAATCTTAAGTCTGTATACATCAGTATAGATCAAAAACTTTTGTAGCTTGGTTAGGAGTCTGAAAATTAGCATAATTTTGTTTAAAAATAAACAAAACTATACATTTTTACAAAAACACTCCCGGATGGGCTATATACATGGATCATCTGCAAACATTTATGCAAAGAAAAATCTACTGTACCTGTAATACCTATTATTCTATTTCAGTGTTCTCCACAGAAAATTGTGCCAGCTGGATGGCATCATGAAGGTGGGGGCAGTGTAATTTCTAATATTATATAATTTTCTGCTATCCAAAGCACACATTGCATAATTTAACTTGCATGTATTTATTGATAAATTGTGCTATTAAAAATGAAAATTTCTTTCCTAAGATATGGGGAGAGTTCACGACGTCATCAATTACTAGTGGGAATATCACTCCTGGCCAGCAGGAGGCAGCAAATAGCACCACAGCAAAGCTGTTAAGTATCACTCCCCTACTCATAATCCCCAGTCATTCTCTTTGCCTTCGTCAATGAGGAAGTGAAGTTTTGGTGTCTGAAGAAAGTTGGATTTCTTTTATCTACAAGCAAGTTTTTTGGCTGTAGTCCACGTCAATCTCTGCAGTAGAGTAGTGGTGGCTTTAAAGCAGTTAGGAACTTGTGAGCTGGGCCTTGCTGCGTTTTCCTAACAAATTACTGCCCTAGTATAGAAAGCCAGAGTAGGTTTACTTTGTTCTTTCTTTTTTCCACAGGCCTCTGTAAGGAGTTGGCGTCCTTTCACGCCTTGTGAGCTGTCTTCCTGCCGGACAGATAAAATTGTAGGTAAGTGCCTTTTGTCTTCTGGGGCTGGGAGGCTGGCACTGAAAGGGGTTAAGCTTCAACCCTCTGCATTCACTTAATTTCACTTAATGGGTACAGGATTAATTCTAGGCAGTTGGCAGGCACATTTGGTATGTGAGACAGAGACTGGGTTAAATCTCCTTTATGAGAGGAAGGAGTTAACCCTATTTTGTTGGCTCATGAGTTTGTTTATTGTTTGTCTCATGCATATTTTTCTGAGATTATCGCAATAATCTTTTCCGGCTCTGACGCAGTATTTTGTTAGGTAGAGGCTTTTAAATTTTTTGCATACAGCTCTTCCGGTCTGAAACGTGCGCTTTACATTTGTGGCGCAGCTTCAGTTGGCAGTCACGTAACCTTCCGGCTCTGCTCCTGAAGACTTATCGAAGAGGTTACAGCGACTGCATTAAGTGGAATCCGGATAATCCTACGCTCGTTTGAATACGAAGGGGCAGTACGCTTTTTTGGCAAAAGTCTATATCGCCTTGTTTGTTATTTAAAGTGACAGTACCTCAAAGAATTTTTTTTTATATTATTATTATTATTATTATTATTATTATTATTATTTTTTTCTTCTCAATCATGGAACAGGATTCTGCTCCTATGGACAGGTGCCTGCTTTTTTGGAGAATAAAATTGTGTTGCCTTTGCAATTTTGTTCCTCATGTATAGATAGGACTTTTAAAAAAATAAAGATAAACTCTTTGTTTCTGAGCCAACCGTCTCTCAGGATGATGCTGTTCAGGCAATGCCACAGCTTTCTCCTCAAATGTCCTAAGCAATAGTGGCGTCACATACAGTGCCCTGCGGTTCCCCTCTATCTCCTGGAGGAGTTTATTTGCCTGCAGAAATTGCTGCTCAGGTATCTTCGCCGGTATCTGCGGCTTTATCTGCCATTCCTATGCTAAAGGGAAAACGCAAGAGGAAAATTAGAGACTCCAATATTAAGGTTTCTGTTCCAAACTCTGCTACTCAGGTCGACCTCTCTCATAAGTCTTAGGAGGATACGTTTGTAGCCTCTGAGGTTGAAATCTCAGATTCGGACAGTATAATTTCTTAATCTGATGCTGAAGTAGTAACCTTCAGATTTAAGCTTGAACACCTTTGTGTATTGTTAAAGGAGGTTTTGACTACTCTGGACGAATCTGATACTTATGTCGTTGTCAACCCTAAGAAATCTAGTAAACGTAATAAATACTTTGACGTTCCTTCCTCTGTGGAAGTGTTTCCTGTTCCGGACCGTGCAACAGAGATTATTGCACAGGAATGGGAGAAGCCAGGGATTCCTTTTTCCCAGTCTCCTGTCTTTAAAAAGATGTTTCTGGTCGCTGACTCCATTTAAAGATTCTTGGCCCTCGGTACCTAAAGTGGAAGGGGGCCTTTTCTACCCTAGCTAAAAGAACTACTATTTCTATAGAGGATAGCTGCTCTTTTAAGGATCCAATGGTCAAAAAGCTGGAGACTTATTTGAAGAAGATGTATGTTCATCAAGGTCTCCAATGGCAACCTGCAGTTTGTATTGCCACTGTGTCAAGTGCGGCCTCTTATTGGTTTGACGATTTGTCGGATTTGTTCAGGAAGAGACTCCTCTGGAGTAGATCCAAGACAGAATTAGGGCTCTCGGGCTAGCCAATTCTTTTATTTCTGATGCTACCATGCAACTTATTAAACTGGGAGCCAAGATATTTAGCTTAGCTGTGCTAGCTCGCAGGGCGTTATGGCTAAAATCTTGGTCAGCTGATCTTACTTCCAAGTCCAAGCTTCTGGCTCTTCCTTACAAGGGTAAGACCATGTTTGGACCTGGTCTGGCAGAAATAATTTCTGATGTCACGGATGGAAAAAGGTCTTTCTTAAGACACGGTGAGTCCACGGATCAGCAATTAATTTTGGGAATATCACTCCTGGCCAGCAGGAGGAGGCAAAGAGCACCACAGCCAAGCTGTTGAGTATCACTTCCCTTCCCACAACCCCCAGTCATTCTCTTTGCCTTCAGTGCAAGGAAGAGGTTTTCAAAATAAAGCTTCTCTGGAATGGTTTTGCTAAGACTGCAACTTGGTCTTCTCTGCATACCCTGTCCAAATTTTACAAAATTTATGTTTTTGCCTCGGCTAAGACTTCTTTTGGGAGACAGGTTCTGCAAGCAGTGGTGCCTTCTGTTTAGGTTACCTGTCTTGTCCCTCCCTTATCTGTGTCCTCTAGCTTGGGTATTCCCAACAGTAATTGCTGATCCGTGGACTCACCGTGTCTTAAGAAAGAATACAAAATTTATGCTTTTCTGATAACTTTCTTTCCTTTCTTTCTTTTCCTTTCTTTCTTTTCCTTTCTTTCTTTTCCTTTCTTTCTTTTCCTTTCTTTCTTTTCCTTTCTTTCTTTTCCTTTCTTTCTTTTCCTTTCTTTCTTTTCCTTTCTTTCTTTTCCTTTCTTTCTTTTCCTTTCTTTCTTTTCCTTTCTTTCTTTTCCTTTCTTTCTTTTCCTTTCTTTCTTTTCCTTTCTTTCTTTTCCTTTCTTTCTTTTCCTTTCTTTCTTTTCCTTTCTTTCTTTTCCTTTCTTTCTTTTCCTTTCTTTCTTTTCCTTTCTTTCTTTTCCTTTCTTTCTTTTCCTTTCTTTCTTTTCCTTTCTTTCTTTTCCTTTCTTTCTTTTCCTTTCTTTCTTTTCCTTTCTTTCTTTTCCTTTCTTTCTTTTCCTTTCTTTCTTTCTTTCTTTCTTTCCCCTACCTGTTTTCAGACATTGTGTTTTTTTTTTGTTTTTTTTTATAAACCTCAGGCACCTCCTGCACATTGTGTTTTTCCTTTCTCTCCTTTTCCTTTGGTCGAATGACTGGGGGTTGTGGGAAGGGAAGTAATACTTAACAGCTTTGTTGTGGTGCTCTTTTCCTCCTCCTGCTGGCCAGCAGTGATATTCCCAACAGTAATTGCTGATCTGTGGACTCACTGTGTCAATAAATAAATAAATTTATCAGGTAAGCATAAATTTCTTTTTCTACCACAAGACATGAAAAATAGACCTAAAGGACGTCAAAGTAATTTTCGTTCCTTTTGTAACTTCAAAGGAAAGTCTTTCTCTTCCAAGCAGGAACAGTCCAAGTCTTCTTGGAAACCCAATCAGTCTTGGACTAAGGGGAAACAATCTAAGAAACCCGCAGCTGAGTCTAAATCAACATGAAGGGTTTGCCCCTGATCTGGGATCAGATCAAGTGGGGGGCAGACTTTCTCTGTTTTTATCAAGCTTGGATACGAGATGTCACAGATCCTTGGACTGTGGACATATTGTCTCAGTGTTACAAAATAGAATTCAAAACTTTTCCTCCCAGGGGCAGGTTCCTCCACTCAAGATTATCTGCAGACCAGATAAAGAGGGGCATTCTTGAAATGTGTTCAGAATCTTTCCTCTTTGGAAGTGATAGTTCCAGTTCCAACAGAGGAACAGTGTCTCAACAAGTTTCTCAGAATACCATTCTTCAAAATGGAAACCATTCGTTCCATTCTTCCTTTGGTCCAAGAGGGTCAGTTCATGACGATCATAGATCTGAAGGATGCATATCATAATATAATAGTTCCTGAGATTCGCCTTTCTAGACAAACACTTTCAGTTTGTGGCTCTTCTGTTTGGCCTTGCCACAGCTCCCAGAAGTTTCTCAAAGGTTCTCGGAGCTCTCTTGGCAGTGATCAGGTCTCGGAATTGCAGTGGTGCCTTACCTGGACGAAATATTGGTTCAGGCGCCATCTTTTCAACATGCAAACTCTTTTATACAGAGTTCTTGTTGTCTTTTCTACGTTCCCACGGATGGAAAGTTAATCTGGAAAAGAGTTCCCTTGTTCCAGCTACAAGGGTGGTTTTCTTAGGGACCCTAATAGATTCCCTAACTATGAAAATATTTCTGACCGAGGTCCAGAAAATCCAAGATTTTTTTTATGCATGCTCAGACAATGTAACGGGGACAATTCGGATCTGTCTTAGAGGATAGATCTAGATCAGTCGACAAGAGACTCTCCCATGGTGGCTGTCTCAGGGCACATGCTTCTGGAGACCTTCCTGGGTGATCGTGACCACAGACTCCAGCCTGCTTGGTTGGGGAGCAGTCTGGGACTCTTTAACAGCACAGGGACTTTTGACTCGGGAGGAGTCTTCTCTCTTCATAAATATCTTGGAGTTGAGAGCGATTTACAATCCTCTGATGGCTTGGCCTCAGTTGTCCCTAGCCGGTTTATCAGATTCCAGTCGGGCAATATCACCTCAGTGGCTTACATCAACCACCAGGGAGGAACTCAGAGTTCCTAAGCCATGAAGGAGGTGGCTCAGATTGTTCAGTGGGCTGAAGCTCACAATTGCTGTATATCTGCCATCCACATTCCAGGTGTGGATAACTGGGAAGTGGACTTCCTGAGCAGACATATCATCCTGGGGAGTGGGCTCTCCATCCGGAGGTGTTCTCCAACTTAACCCTCAAATGGGGGGGGGGGGTGCGGGAGTTGGATCTGATGGCGTCTCTGCAGAACGCCAAGATTCCAAGATACGGTTCAAGGTCAAGAGATCCGCAGGTCATCCTGATAGATGCTCTGGCGGTTCCTTGGGATTTCAGTCTGGCATATCTGTTTGCTCTCCTTCCATGAGTCATTGCTCGTATCAAACTGGAAAGAGCTCCTGCATGGCCTCGCAGGATCTGGTATGCAGACCTAGTGAAGATGTCATCTCTTCCACCTTGGAGGTTGCCTCTGAAGAAGGACCTTCTAACTCTGGGTCTGTTCCTTCATCCAAATCTCGTTTTTCTGAAGCTGACTGCTTGGAGATTGAACGCGTGGTTTTTCTGAGTCGGTCATTGAGACCATGATTCAGGCTTGCAAGTCTGTTACTAGAAAGATTTACCATAATGTATGGCGCATATACCTTTTTTACTGGTGTGAATCCAAAGGCTACTCTTGGAGTAGGGTTAGGATTCCTAGGATTTTGACTTTTCTCCATGAAGGTCTGGAGAAGGGTTTGTCAGTCAGTTCTCTGAAAGGTCAGATTTCTGCATTATTTATTTTATTACACAAGCGTCTGGCGGATGTGCCAGGTGTTCAACCTTTTTGTCAGGCCCTGGACAGAATCCGGTTTGTTGCTCCCCCTTGGAGCCTTAACCTTGTTAAAGTTTTGCAGCTGGCTCCATTTGAGTCATTGCATTCCATAGATATTAAGTTGTTATCTTTGAAGGTTTTGTTTCTTATTGCTATCTCTTCTGCTCGGAGATAAGGCGGTTGTTTATTCTCTGTCCTAATCCTTCTTCTCATAAGGAATGTTTGTTGCACAACTTGGATGTTGTGCGTACTCTAAAATTCTATCTACAGGCGCTAAGGATTTTCGCCAGTCCTCTGCCCTCTTTGTTTCTCTAGGTAAGCGTAAAGGTCAGAAAGCTACTGCTACTTCTCTTTTTCTCTGGTTGAGAAGTATTATTCGTTTTGCTTATGAGACTGCTGGTCAGCAGCCTCCTGAGAGAATTATGGCTCATTCCACAAGGGCTGTCTCCTCTTCTTCTTGGGCTTTCAAAAATGAAGCTTCTGTGGAACAGTTTTGCAAGGCTGCAACTTGGTCCTCTCTGCATACTTTTTTCCAAATTTGATACTTTTGAGTCGGCTGAGGCTTCTTTTGGGAGAAAGGTTCAAGCGGTGGTGCCTTCTGTTTAGGCCTGCCTGTCTTGTTCTCCCTCCCTAGTTATCTGTGTCCTCTAGCTTGGGTATTGGGTCCCATTAGTAAGTAATGACGTCGTGGACTCTCCATATCTTAGGAAAGAAAACAAAATTTATGCTTACCTGATAAATTTCTTTCCGGGTATGGATAGTCTACAACCCCACCCTTTTTTAAGACGGTTATTTTTGTCTATACCTCAGGCACCTCTACACCTTTTTGTGTTATTCCTTTTCCATTTCCCTTTGGTCGAATGAATGGGGATTATGTTTAGGGGAGTGACACTTAACAGCTTTGCTGTGCTGCTCTTTGCCTCCTCCTGCTGGCCAGAAGGGATATTCCCACTAGTAATTGGTGACGTTGTGGACTCCTTATATATGGAAAGAAGTACATTTATCAGGTAAGCATAAATTTTAGTTTTTTTGCTATTGGCTAATTTTATCTTCGTATTGGCTAACCTTTTAGCAGGGTAGTCGGTAAAATCAGCCAGGTGGTGCACCCGCTAAAAAGGTCCTGGGGAGATCACTGTATTTAAATGGATTTGACCTTTTAATTATTTTTTACACTACATTTGTGCTTCCTGTCACAGCCCTATATGGAGGAGGAGGCCTTTGCAGGAAGTTTCATCTTAGCCTGATTCTTTAAAGTTTCTAGGCTGTTAAATAGATAACAGGGAGTCAGATTTGTTTATGCCCAGAAATTACAGAATAAAAACTTAGGTTTTGAAAATACTCTGCTTTTAAAACACTGGGGCTGAGCTACACTTAGAATTTCTAATCGCTAATCTTGCAAGAAAACAAGTACGTTTTTTTATATTCTGTTTTTTTTTTTCTTTTTATATTTACTTTGATTTTAAAATTATTTAGTTTTTACCAAAAAGCATTGTTTAATATCCATTTAAGAAACAATGACTCATGTAGCAGGAAATGGTACAAAAAGTGCCTGGTCTCCTGAAATAAATGAGGTATAATTTGTAGCTTTGACTATGGCGAATGCTAAAGCCGATTCATCCGACTCCAGATTGGCACTGCTTTTGTGCCTGAGGGGAATTTGCTGTATTTTAGGTAACTGCTTTGAAATATATATTTTTGTTTTGGTCTATTCCTGGTGCTCCTCATGTTTTGTAACTTGCTATAATTTGTATGGGTACTTCACAGGCAAAAAGCTGAAATATGTGTGTAAATGCAATGAGGACCAAACCAACAAAGAATACCTCCAGCACAGTGGTTTGCCAATGACTCAGCAGTGAAGGGGTTAACTATTCAAACTTTCTAACCTGTAAACATTTGGGTATCTGCATATAAAAACATCAAATCTCATCTAGCAGTTATCAATTAAATAGTTAATTTCAAAATTACTTTATTGATTCTTCCCATTATTAAACAAAATGATCCTTGCATTTGGGTACGTGCCTAGCAAACAGGCTTGTATTGCAAGATGATTCAGAATAGACTGTATGGCATCCATTTTGGCATTATTATTGCATCTTGGGACTTTAATAGCCACTCAATGTTATTATAATTGTTGTAGAAACCTAATTTAATGGTCAGTTTAGCCTCACATAATATGAAATGACATCTTCTAAAAAATAACTAATTCCGAGTTTGCGGCCAGCACGGAGGATTTCTGGGAATGTTAAAAATCTCACACACACACACTATATGGCCAAGTAGATGGTCATCTGACCATCACACTTATATGGACATCCCATTCCAAAACCATGGGCATTAATATGGAGTTGACCCCCTAACTGCTGGCACGCCGTGATTGGAAGAAGCCGGATTCGTAATTTCTGACATAAGCAGAGGCTTCCGACGGCTGGGGGACATTGATGGAACAGCTTTCAGGATTAAAAGGTAAGTTTTGTAAGAAAACGCTGGAAATGTCAAATTTTATGAATTAAAGTGCCCTTGTTTTTAATAGGATTATTAAAAACTGGGCACAAATTCGTCAAAATTTACCTTCACTTTAACTAAACCTTTTGGTATGAAAGTTTACATATGAAATCAAATGTGCCTTTTAAAATGTAGGTCCGTGTTGGAATTTTTTTTATACACTATCCTTGTTTTAATCTCTCAATTTTTTTTATATATCTACAATTTATAGCAAGCTAATGGTTTCTCCCTTTCTGTGGTCATTATTCTGATTAGCAGCTGATTCACACAAATTACAGATCAGTATAAAGGTGTCTTTAGAAAACTGGTGTTGTTGATTTCAAGTTTGATAATCCTCATAAAGAATACTGAGGAGCCAGTTTTTTGGAATGAGGATTTTTATTTTGGTAGGAATAAATATAGAAGAAGCTAGAATCCATAACTAGAAATTAGTGGAAATAATTACCAAGATCCCAGGATTTATTAACCCATGATTATTTACCAGATAGTGTTACCTAGCTTCAATTATCTTACTTTGCTTTTTTCCATCATTTAAAATGGGAAAACTATTTCCTTATATTTCAGAAGATGCTTGTTCTGCTCAAACTGTAATAGCATCATCTCAAATGCTTCCTTTGTAGTGTAGAGACAAATTAATGCAAACTAAGGAAATGGTAACTGTCTGTAATTTCAGCTCCTTTCATTGCCAACTGAAACCACCATACCAGTGTTATCTAGTGGTTTTATATACAGGATTTTGATAAAGGCTAATATCAACTTTGCATAAATAAAAAAAGAGAAGCGCTCAACCTGGGAATGAACAATAGCATAATAGCTTGTTCTATGGCTAGTTACCACCCAAGAAACCGCCTCTTTTTGCTCAATATGTGCCTTTCACAGAGAAGAACTTTCCTGAAGCATATCAGTCTGATCCTGACTTCACAGTACAGTCCAGCCCCGAAATACCAGGCGATCCCTCTCTGAACGAGAGACACCGCAAAACCCCAGACATATGTTTCAGCCTATTGTGGGCCTCGTCGGTCAGGCACACCGAGCAACGGGTCCACGTCTGGATTCCCGTATTACACTTAGGGAGACTTCCCCAAGCGTCATAATTTTTAAAAAAATTATTTATGCACATTATGACACTTAGGGAAGTCTCTCTAAGTGTGATGCGGGAATCCAGACGTGGACCCGTTGCTCAGTGTGCCTAGAGGGATATGGCTGCAGCTCACTGACTAGGCCCACAGTAGGCTGAAACGTACGTCTGGGGTTTTGCTGTTTCAGAGAGGGATTGCCTGGTTCTTCTCTGTGAAAGGCACATGTTGTTGAGCAAAAAGAGGCTGCTTCTTGGGTGGTAACTAGCTATAGAACAAGCTTTTATGTTATTGTTCGTTCCCAGGTTGAGCGCTTCTCTTTTTTATTAATATCAACATTGGTCAATAGAAGAAGCATTTTCAGGTGCTCAGTTTTAATTCTAGAGGTAGCTATAATGTGTGAGATAATCTGTTCATCACTAGGTGCTGACCAGTAGATCACAAAACTGTAATAGTTTTTTTTGTTTCTTTCATGTAATTGGCAAGAGTCCATGAGCTAGTGACATATGGGATATACAATAAGTTTGTGCTTAGATTGTATATTGATATGCGCTTCTCAGCATTTTGAAGCCCGATTTCCTCTGAGTACAGTGAATGTCAGAGGGATGTGAAGGGAGTATCACCTATTGAATGCAATGATTTTCCTCACGGGGATCTATTTCATAGGTTCTCTATTATCGGTCGTAGAAATTCATCTCCTACCTCCCTTATTCAGATCGACGATATACTCTCATATTTCCATTACCTCTACTGATAACTGTTTCAGTACTGCTTTGGCTATCTGCTATATGTGGATGGGTGTCTTTCGGGAGGTTTGTTTTCATTACTTAAGACGCTCTCAGCTATGGTTTGGCACTTTATGTATTTATATAAAGTTCTAAATATATGTATTGTACTTATATTGGCCATGAGTCAGGTTTATGTATATTTCCTTTTGCAGACTGTCAGTTTCATATTTGGGAAAAGCATTTTTTAGGAAAATATTATTCTTACCTGGGGTATAGTCTTTTTTTAAATTGACTGTTTTTCATTAAATTTTGCGGGCAAAATTAGGCTTGCGAGGGCGCAAAATGCCAAAGTATATTGCGTCATTCTTGGCGCGAGATTTTTTGGCACAAAGTTACGCTCGATGACGCAAAATTCATAATTTCTGGCGTCTTAGTCGACGCCAAGTTCACAAGGTTGCGTTTTCAATGACGCAAGTATTTCCGGATGTTGTTAGCGCCAAAAAAAATTTGTTTGCGTTGTGCGTCATACTTGGCGCCAATTATTTTCATTATTTTAAACCCCATTCCTATAAGCCTCTTGCCTTTTTTTCTCTATCAGAGGGCTATGCTGTTTACATTTTTTTCCCCATTCCTGAAACTGTCATATAAGGAAATTGATAATTTTGCTTTATATGTTGTTTTTTCTCTTACATTTGCAAGATGTCTCAATCTGATTCTGTCTCAGAAATCACTGTTGGAACCCTGCTGCATGATAACAGTTCTACCAAAGCTAAGTGCATTTGTTGTAAATTTGTGGAGATTATATCTCCAGCTGTGGTATTTTAATGGTTGTCATGATAAGCTTTTACATGCAGAGAATGTGTCCATCACTAATGGTACATTGCTTGTTGTTCCTTCAACATCTAATGTACAAGATATACTTGTTAATTTAAAAGATTTTATTGCTGATGCAATTCAGACGGCTTTGTCTGCCATCCCGCCTTCTAATAAACATAAAAGGTCTTTTAAAACTTCTCATAAAGTTAATGAAATTTCAAATGACCGACAACATACTGAATTATCCTCCTCTGATGAAGATCTATCTGATTCAGAAGATCCTTCCTCAGATGTTGACACTGACAAATCTACTTATTTATTTAAAATGGAGTATATTCGTTATTTGTTAAAAGAAGTATTAATTACATTGGATATTGAGGAAACTAGTCCTCTTGATATTAAAACTAGTAAACATTTAAATTCTGTTTATAAACCTCCTGTGGTTATTCCAGAGGTTTTTCCAGTTCATGATGCTATTTCTGATATGATTTCTAAGGAATGGAAAAAAAAAATGATATCCTTTGCCAGCAGTTAGATTGGAATTCTGGGAAAGATCCCCAAAGTTGATGGGGCTATTTCTACTCTTGCTAAACATACTACTATTCCTATGGAAGATAGTACTTCCTTTAAAGATCCTTTAGATAGGAATCTTGAATCTTATCTAAGCAAAGCATATTTATATTCTGGTCATCTTCTCAGGCCTGCAATTTCTTTGGCTGATGTTGCAGCTGCATCAACTTTTTGGTTGGAAAGTTTAGCGCAACAGGAAATAGATCCTGATTTGTCTAGCATTGTTCGCTTGCTTCAACATGCTAATCATTTTTATTTGTTATGCCATTTTTTATATAATAAAAATTGATGTTAAATCTATGGCTTTAGCTATTTTAGCTAGAAGAGCTTTGTGGCTTAAATCTTGGAATGCTGACATGGTATCTAAATCTAGATTACTTTCTCTTTCTTTCCAAGGTAATAAGTTATTTGGTTCTCAGTTGGATTCAATTATTTCAACTGTCACTGGGGGGAAGGGAGTTTTTTTGCCTCAGGATAAAAGACCTAAGGGTAAATCTAAAGCTTCTAACCGTTTTCGTTTTTTTCCGACAAAATAAGGAACAGAAACCTAATCCGTCCCCCAAGGAATCTGGTTCCAACTGTAAACCTTCTTCAAGTTGAAATAAATCCAAGCCGTTTAAGAAAACAAAGCCAGCTCCCAAGTCTGCATGAAGGTGCGGCCCTCATTCCAGCTCAGCTGGTAGGGGGCAGATTAAGATTTTTCAAAGATATTTGAATCTATCGATTTTGGACAGAATTTGCCAAGAGTATTGTCTCTCAGGGGTACCAAATAGGATTCAGAGTAAGACCTCCTGTGAGAAATTTTCTCTCACGCATCCCAGCAAATCCAGTAAAGGCTCAGGCTTTCCTGAAGTCTGTTTCAGACCTGGAGCATTCAGGGGTAATCGTACCAGTTCCGTTTCAGGAACAGGGTCTAGTGTTTTATTTAAATCTATTCCTTGTCCCAAAGAAAGAAAATTAATTCAGGCCAGTTCTGGATCTGAAAATTTTGAATAGTTATGTAAGAGTGCCAACTTTCAAAATGGTGACTAAAAGGACTATTCTGCCTTTTGTTCAGCAAAGGCATTATATGTCCACAATAGACTTACAGGATGCATATCTTCATATTCCGATTCATCCAGATCATTATCAGTTTCTGAGATTCTCTTTTCTAGACAAGCATTACCAATTTGTCGGTCTTCCTTTTGGCCTAGCGACAGCTCCAAGAATCTTTTCAAAGGTTCTGGGTGCCCTACTCTCTGTAATCAGAGAACGGGGTATTGCGGGGTTTACTTATTTGGACGATATCTTGGTACTAGCTGAGTCTTTACATTCTGTAGAATCTCACACAAATCAACTAGTGTTGTTTCTTCAAAGACATGGTTGGAGGATCAATTTACCAAAAAGTTCTTTGATTCCTCAGACAATGGTCACCTTTTTTAGGTTTCCAGATAGATTCAGTGTCCATGACTCTGTCTCTAACAGACAAGAGACTATTACATTTGGTTTCAGCTTGTCAGAACGTTCAGTTTTAATCATTCCCTTCAGTATCTATGTGCATGGAAGTTTTAGGTCTCATGACTGCAGCATTGGACGCGATCCCCTATGCTCATTTTCACATGAGACCTCTCCAGCTTTGTATGCTGAACCAGTGGTGCAGGGATTATACAAATATATCACAATTAATATCCTTAAATCCGAATGTTAGGCTATCTCTGACTTGGTGGTTAGATAACATCGTATAGTTCGAGGGGCCTCTTTTGTTCGTCCAATCTTGACTGTAATCACAACAGATGCAAGTCTGTCAGGTTGGGGAGCTGTCTTTGGATCTCTGACAGTACAAGGGGTTTGGAAATCTCAAGAGGCGAGATTACCAATAAATATTTTGTAACTCTGTGTGATTTTCAGGGCTCTTCAGGTTTGGCCTTTGTTGAGGAGAAAACCGTTCATTTGTTTTCAGACAGACAATATCACAACTGTGACATATGTCAGTCATCAGGGTGGGACTCAGTCCCCAAGCTATGAAAAAAGTATCTTGGATACTTGCTTGGGTGGAATCCAGCTCCTGTCTAATTTCTGTGGTTCATATCCCAGGTATAGACAATTGTGAAGCGGATTTTCTCAGTCGTCCCTCCATCCAGATGTGTTTTCTCAGATTGTTTAGATGTGGGGTTTTCCAGAAATAGATCTGATGGCTTCTCATCTAAACAAGAAACTTCCCAGGTACCTGTCCAGGTCCAGGGATCCTCAGGTGGAAGCAGTAGATGCGTTGACAGTTCCTTGGTGTTACCAACCTGCTTATATTTTCTCGCCTCTAGTTCTTCTTCCAAGAGTGATCTCCAAAATCATCATGGAACAATCGTTTGTGTTGCTGGTAGCTCCAGCATGGTCACACAGGGTCAAAAGGCTACAGCTACCTCTCTTTCCCTTTGGCTGAAAAGCATCATCCGTTTGGCTTATGAGACTGCTGGACAGCAGCCTCCTGAAAGAATTACAGCTCACTCCACTAGAGCGGTGGCTTCCACATGGGCTTTTAAAAATGATGCTTCTGTTGAACAGATTTGTAAGGCTGCGACTTGGTCTTCGCTTCATACCTTTTCCAAATTTTCCAAATTTGATACTTTTGCTTCTTCGGAGGCTATTTTTGGGAGAAAGATTTTGCAAGCAGTGGTGCCTTCGGTTTAGGCTCCTGTCTTGTCCCTCCCTTTATCCGTGTCCTAAAGCTTTGGTATTGGTTTCCCACAAGTAAGGATGAAACCGTGGACTCGGTACATCGCAAAAGAAAGAAATTTATCAGTTAAGCATAAATGGTATGTATGTATGTGTGTGTGTGTGTGTATATATATATATATATACATATGTGTATGTGTATGTGTATATATATATATATATATATATATATAATGTGTGTATGTGAATATAAATATATATATGTGTGTGTATGTGTGTATATATATATATATATATATATATATATATATGTATGTGTATTTATGAATAAATAGAACATATTCTTGAATGTGAAGAACATCGAAATGTGAGAGATTCATATTTTCATGTCGGGTTAGCGTACTTGAGATTATGCAAACATGTTTGCGTTAGAGTAGTGTGTGTTTTCCACTTTTATTTTCTCCATTGACTTCTAAGGGGGAATACATGAATGTGCACTCGATATTCTAAGTTCGTCTTTTTGCTCTCCTCGAGCAGGGGCATTAATTAGCGCTCCACTTGTAATCTGGTCCATAATGTTTTAATTTTTTTTACTTTTCAGTGAGGCATCTGCTAATTTATAAATACTTTAGAAAATAAATTGTACCCAATGGTTTATATTAGTGTATATGCCCCTATGCTTTTGTTTTGATTTATGAGGATAAAAAAAAACTTTAGCATAAAGCCTGCCAAATTTTAGTATAATCTTCCCCCACAGGGCACAAATTTATGTTGTGCTAACATTAACAATGTGTAATAGTTATTGCTGTTTTGTGTGTTTTTGTTTTACTTTATAACTTTTATGTTTACTTTATTTTCACCTCCAAATTAAAAAAAAAAACCTAAACAATATAAACCCCCGCCCCACAATTTCTAAAAAAAAATTTAAATCTAATCTGCTAGACTGCACATGAACATTGAGTATGAAAACCACATACAGTAGAATGTAATCTGAAGTTGGTGAAACGGTTTACAGTAGGTTAGAGCATTTTAATTTTCGCACTAATGCTTTCATTTAACCACATTTAAAGGGACATTAAACCCAATTTCTCTCTGTCATGATTTAGAAAGAGCATGTTATTTTAAACAACTTTCTAATTTACTTCTATTATCTAATTTGCCTCATTCTCTTGATATCCTTTTCTGAAAAGCATATCTAGATAGGCTCAGTAGCTGCTGATTGGTGTCTGCACATATATGCCTCGTGTGATTGGCTCCCCTATGTGCATTGCTAATTCTTCAGCAAAAGATATCTAAAGAATGAAGCAAATTAGATAATAGAAGTAAATTCAGATGTTGTTTAAAATTGTATTCTCTACCTGAATCATGAAAGAAACATTTTGGTTTTAGTGACCCTTTAACCCCTGCAAATTCTGCTTTAGAGCAGCAGTGCACTACTGGGAGGTAGCTAAGCACATCTAGGGAGCCAGTGACAAGAGGCATATGTGCCATCAATCACCAGCTAGTGCCCAGTACTGCATTGCTGCCTGTGAGCCTACCTAGGTATCACTTTCAGTAAAGTTTGCCAAGGAAACAATGTAAATTTGATGATGAAAATAAACTGGAAAAATTATCAATTTGAGTTTAGCATCACTGTAATTTTGGCTTATGACCCTTTAAATGATTAGAAGAACTAATGCAATGCAATCCTTAAATAGAGCATAGATCTGTGTATAATGGACCAAATGTTCCAGAATTACTTGTCTCACACATCAAATGACATCATTATTTTATTGTTATTCCTTTTTTTTTTATTTTTAGTTGTAGTATTGACATTTCTATGAACTTTGTCTGTACACCGGCTCTGTGAAAATTCCAGAGACGTTTAGCAGTCGGTCAGACTGTGGTCACAATAGTATTAAAAAAAAAACAAAAACAAAAAAAAAAAACAACCCTCTGAAAAAGTTTGGTTTGGTTGCTCTTGCAATTTTTGATTAGTACCTTTTTAGAAATGCTGGTTAAAATTCAATTTTTGTTTTTTTCTTTTTGAATGCTTTACGTTATATTTAGGTAATTTAACTTCAGCTGATGGTTATCATACATAATTTAAGTTCTATATGCAAGCTGTGATGTCTGAAAAAGCATCATACATAAATAGCCATCAAATAAAACTTATCTTCGTATGAATTAATATTAATTATATATAAAATGTCACATGAAAAACTTTCTAGGGACACTGTATTCAAAAATAGTCTGTCATCCATATGAAAGTGCAAAATTTAAAATGTAGGTAGTTTTGCCTGGGGAAAAAAAAGGAAAATGAGTTAACATTAAAATTTGAATTAATATACTAGTGTTTGTGTGCACTTCCAACGAAGGTGCTCTGACAAAATGCCAACGGAGATTTGGCCGACAGCATTCTGTCCGACGGACATTTGGCTGACCGACAGAATGCCGAAGCATGTTCTGAGTTCGGCCGAGGGCAGATACGCTCCGGAATGCTCTGTTCTAATCATAGCCTTGGGCGCCGCGACCGCCTCTGGGAACGTAACCATGGGTCCCAGCCCGCACCTCTTGTAATTCTGTCTGTGAAATTATCTATCAAATCTATCTATTTATATATCTATCTATTGAATCTATCAAATTTATCTATCTAATCTATCTACAATGCCTTGCAAAAGTATTCACCCCCTTGACTTTATACCTATTTTGTTACATTACAGCCTTAAGTTCAATGTTTTATTAATCTGAATTTTATGTGATGGATCAGAACACAATAGTCTAAGTTGGTGAAGTGAAATGAGAAAAATATATACATAAAACAATTTTTTAGAAATAGAAAACAGTGGCATGTGCATATGTATTCATCCCCTTTGTTATGAAGCCCATAAAAAGCTCTGGTGCAACCAATTACCTTCAGAAGTCACATAATTAGTGAAATTATGTCCACCTGTGTGCAATCTAAGTGTCACATGATCTGTCATTACATATACACACCTTTTTTTGAAAGGCCCCAGAGGCTGCAACACCTAAGCAAGAGGCACCACTAACCAAACAAAACACTGCCATGAAGACTAAGGAACTCTCCAAACAAGTAAGGGACAATGTTGTTCTTGAGAAGTGCAAGTCAGGGTTAGGTTATAAAAATAAATAAATATCCAAATCTTTGATGATCCCCAGGAGCACCATCAAATCTATCATAACCAAATGGAAAGAACATGGCACAACAGCAAACCTGCCAAGAGACAGCCGCTCACCAAAACTCACGGACCGGGCAAGGAGGGCAATAATCAGAGAGGCAGCACAGAGACCTAGGGTAACCCTGGAGGAGCTGCAGAGTTCCACAGCAGAGACTGGAGTATCTGTACATAGGACGACAATAAGCCGTATGCTCCATAGAGTTGGGCTTTATGGCAGAGTGGCCAGAAGAAAGCCATTACTTTCAGGAAAAAACAAAATGGCATGTTTTTAAGTTTGCGAGAAAGGCATGTGGGAGACTCCCAAAATGTATGGAGGTAGGTGCTCTGGTCTGATGAGACTAAAATTGAACATTTCGGCCATCAAAGAAAACACTATATCTGGTGCAAACCCAACACATCAAATCACCCAAAGAACACTGTCAGTATATTTATGAAAATCTTAGTAGTGCTCTCCAAATAATATTTTAGCTTATGGCAGGGTTATAACACAATACAAATAATAATTATCCTTAAAAATAGAAACCCTTAACTAACATGCATCTGCTAGAAACCATACAATTAATATAAATATCTGAATTCTTTCATTTAGTTAATATCCATGAACATTTTGAAATATATTTGTAATACCAGAATATGAAACACTATTATACACGTTAAAAACAACTATTAAGATATGCTATCCTTCTTCTTACAAAACCCAGAAAAATTTACCTTTAAAACCAGCCTTTCATTCAGAGCTGCATTTAAAATATTACAATGAGACTTAAAATAGCAGCTACAAACATTCAGCAATATACTCAGTTAATTAACCACAATTTATTCTAACACAATTCTAATTTAAAACATCAGAAATTATGTATATTATTTATGCAAAAACCCAACTCTGAGTTATAGTTATATATTTGCACAGATAACCAATTTAAAATTTAGGATTAGTTTAACAACACACAGGCTATGAAATGGTAGCTTAAAATCCAAACTTCGCTCTTTAAATCTTTCAACTGTACTTTAAACTGCAGTGACTTATAATTTAACTATAGTCTTACCAATAACCTTGAATATGTTCCCAAATAAACCAATCGATATCCAGTTTCCAATGTTTCTCAACAGATTCAATTTCATCTCAGAATTTCAAAATTGAGTATATTCGCATATGGAGTCTAAGAGTAGCTGTGTGCTTTAATAATAACCACAGTAGTTATTCCTCCAGGATTAGCCAGCAGCCTCTTCTCAGTCTCTATGCTTGGGGTTAAATCATCTGATTTCACCCCTCCCCTTTTTTGATCATTATCTATCATTGGTGAGTATTGGAAATGCCCAACGGAAGCCTTGTCTCGGATTGGCTCTTAACTGAACATGGATTGGTTCATCTGGGAATATATGTTGCCAAGGAGATGCATCCTTGCAACAACCAATCATCTCATGGCTGCAATTCTCGCAACATAACACTGGGTGGCAGCAGACAGCACAACACAACAAATTCACCTTTAACATTTCTAAACATTTTTAACAAGTTAATTCTCATAAAATGGTTATTTAATCAGATATAACTCTCTGCATCAATCCCATACAAACCCCAACTATAGATGTGTAGCACCAGATCATTTTTCTGATTATTCTGATACCAAATATGTTATATTATTAACATTGTATTATATTAAAGCAATTTAATATTGCTAATTATTTTTTGAAATTTATGGCATTTATATATCTAATATGTTTTCACATAATATAGTATGCTCTATGTCTCCCACAATTCTTGCATGCAGGAATTTTGCCCATGGTCCACCATATTTCACGTTTCTAATAAATTCTGGATATATGAATCCTTTTCATGCAGATCTGAAATTATATGTCTGAAAAATACAAACAATACAGAGGTTATTAAACATTTTAGACTGACTAAATAGTTACCTATCAAGCTTAGCAAATACCCATGTAATAATAGAGAATTAGATAATTCCCCAAATTTCTATATTTAATACATTCTGAGGCATGTATTCAAAGATGATTATTTGCTGTATGTTCAGTAAATTTCAAAGTCACACCTTAACATGTGTCTTTGAGATTCCAGCAATCTAATTTCCATCTCATCAAGCTTAAAAAAAAAAAGATTCCAGACACCCCGTCTCCATACACTGTGTGGTGTCACCTATCTGACAATCTATCCTCTTAAATTACCTTTTATGACTCATCCTGTCTCAAACTGTAAGTTGATTAGAGCAAATGTTTTAGTGTCAGGGGGAAGTTTTAATTACAATTTGGTATGGGCTTCATGTTCACACTTTAGCTAGGACTGTCTCTTTTAAAGTAATCTTTAAGAGTTTCCTGTGTTAATTTTCAGCTCCTTGTGGTTATACAATTGCATAATTTAGCATATTGAGTGTGGGAGATCTCTTGGAAACAATCCTTTGTTCTACAAACAATCCATTTGATAAGATGGAGGGGGTTGTTTCTTTTTAGTGTCCATTTTCAGCTTTTAGAAGGTAAATGAATTATTTGATGTACACATCCACAGACTTATTAAACAAAGACAAACATACTTGTATATATTATTTAATAGTATTTCAAATACCTTGACAACACCATTCCCACAGGGAAACATGGTGGCGGCAGCATCATGCTGTGGGGATGTTTTTCAGCAGCAGGGGACTGGGAAACTGGTCAGAGTTGAGGGAAAGATGGATGGTGCTAAATACAGGGATATTCTTGAGCAAAACCTCTACCACTTTGTGTGTGATTTGAGGCTAGGACGGAGGTTCACCTTTCAGCAGGACAATGACCCCAAACACACTGCTAAAGCAACACTTGAGTGGTTTAAGGGGAAACTAGGCCATTCCAACGTGTTGGAATGGCCTAGTCAAAGCCCAGACCTCAATCCAATAGAAAATCTGTGGTCAGACTTAAAGATTGCTGTTCACAAGCGCAAACCATCCAACTTGAAGGAGCTGGAGCAGTTTTGCAAGGAGGAATGGGCAAAAATCCCAGTGGTAAGATGTGGCAAGCTCATAGAGACTTATCCAAAGCGACTTGGAGGTGTGATTTCCGCAAAAGGTGGCTCTACAAAGTCTTGACTTTAGGGGCGTGAATGGTTATGCACATTGACTTTTTCAGTTATTTTGTCCTATTTGTTGTTTGCTTCACAATAATAATAATAAAAAAACATCTTCAAAGGTGTGGGCATGTTCTGTAAATTAAATGATGCAAATCCTCAACCAATCCATGTTAATTCCAGGTTGTGAGGCAACACGAAAAATGCCAAGGGGGTGAATACTTTTGCAAGGCATTGTATCTACCTATCCGGACTGTTATCTGACAGCCACTTGTGTGTCTGACTATTATCCGTCGGCCAAATGTCTGTCAGCCAAATGTCAGTCGGCTAACAGTCCGGCCACATCCAACGAATGCTGGTTGGTCTATAGTTACTTGAGTATTTTCATGAAGTGTCTATCAGCCTTTTACATTGAAACTAATACAGCTTTATTAGTTATACATTTCCTACTAATGCTTGACCGCATTTACTTTTTCATGATTTTTTTTTTTTTTTAAAGTTTAGAAGATGCTCTTCTATATAAGAGTACAGTATATTTCATGATTCAGATAGAGCATACAACTTTAAACAACTTTCTAGTTTTACTTTTATTATTAATTTTTCTTCATTCTGTTATCTGGGTTGTATGCTTAGGAGCTGGCCCATTTCTGGAGCACTATATTGCAGCAGTTTTGCAAGAATATCATCCATTTGCAAGAACACTAGATGACCTGCCATTTAGTGCTCCAGATGTCTACCTCTCTTCAACAAAGAATATACTATGGGAACAAAGCAAATTTGAATTAAAAAAAGAAATGGTTGGGATTTCATATCCCTTTAATTTGATAATGAAATTGAATTCTGAGCTCTACTGTTTATAAACTGGTCACATAAACATTTTTGTAAACCATGTGCATCAAAGGAACAAAAGCAACATTTTTACAATTCTTAGTATGTAAATGGTTATAATACACATTCAAATTAATGTCAGTATATTTATGAAAATCTTAGTAGTGCTCTCCAAATAATATATCAGCTTATGGCAGGGTTATAACACAATACAAATAATAATTATCCTTAAAAATAGAAACCCTTAACTAACATGCATCTACTAGAAACCATACAATTAATATAAATACCTGAATTCTTTTATTTAGTTAATATCCATAAACATTTTGAAATATATTTGCAATACCAGAATACGACACAATATTATATACGTTAAAACCGACTATTAAGATATGCTATCCTTCTTACAAAGCCCAGAAAAATTTACCTTCACAAATCAGCCTTATTTACAAATAGCCTTTCATTCAGTTAACACAATGGGACTAAAACCTTTAGCTTTTAACATCCAAGCAATACAATCCTAAACAGTGTTTATAAACAATAGGATAATATATATATTATGCTATTTAACTGCAATTTATCCTAATACAATATTGATTTAAAACATCAGAACTTTCACAGATAAATTTACTTAGTCTACCAGATACAAATTTAAACAACACATAGGCTTATGAAATACAATTTAAAAACACAATTTGCTCTCTCCAATCTTCCAATTTTAGTTTAACTGTAGTGACTATGCATATAACGTATTTTAAAACATCACATGTAGTTTCAATACCAAATAAACCAACCGATGTCCCGTTTCCAATGTTTCTCAACAGATTCAATTTCACCTCAGAATTTCAAAATTGGGGATATTGCATATGGAGTCCAACAGTAGCTGTGTGCTTTAATAATAACCACAGTAGTTATTCCTTCAGGATTATCCAGCAGCCTCCCTCTCAGTCTCTATGCTTGGGGTTAAATAATCTGATTTCACCCCTCCCCTTTTTTGATCATTATCAGTCATTGGTGAGTATTGGAAACGCCCAACAGAAACCTTGTCTAGGATTGGCTCTTTGCAACTGAACATGGATTGGTTCACTTGGGAATGTAGGTTGCCAAGGATATGCATCCTTGCAACAACCAATCATCTCATGGCTGCAATTTCGCATCATAACACTAGGTGGCAGCAGACAGCACAACACAGCAATGCATGCAATACCATTTCTAAACATTTTAACAACTTAATTTAGTATTTCTATGAAATGGTTATTCATTTTATCATAATTTACTGCAACAACTACTCACAATATTTATTTTGGATAAATAATATCTTATGAATTTCCTGATCATTTTTATATGAAACATGGTATATTATATTAAAATAATGTATCCTGTTTCTGAAATTAATGGCATTTATACATCTAATATGTTTTCATATAATATAGTATGCTCTATGTCTCCCACAATTCTTGCATGCAGGAATTCTGCCCATGGTTCACCTGAAATAAAATAATAAGTGTCATTAATTATTTCTTTTTAGGTTCACAAATATCTATTCATATTCTTAAAAACACAGAGGCTGAGGTATTTAGTGCACCTCTTTCTAAGTGCATAGATTGATGCCCATGACCAATGGTTGTCTGCAATAAAAATAGAAATAATTATTAGAAATGATCCACGCATTCATATGTATTTGATGCAGTTATTACTCAACATAGCAATCATTCATTTAATATAAAATGTCTTATTCCCATATATATACATATATGGGTTATTTGAATTATTCCAAACACATATGAAACTAGTATTGTTCCCTTGCAAAAATGTATTTATTTTTATCTGTGTTATACAGGGGTTGTAAATGTTAATTCTTCAACCCAAACTGCTTTCAGTAATTTTAAGTTCACACCATAGCATTTGTCTTTTGTTTCCTAAGGTCTTCACTGCCCCACCCACATAGCATGGGGTCAATCCACGAGTAGTTGTAAAAGTCACAATACAACATATTTTCTGTTTAGCTAGCAATGCAGACGTGTATTTGATGTTTAGGGATAACTGTTTCCCTATGATTTTGACCAGCTTCAAGAGGGTATTCCAGACACCTCGTCTCCATACACTGTGTTGTGTCACCTATCTGACAATCTATCCTCTTAAATTACCTTTTATGACTCATCCTGTCTCAAACTGTAAGTTGATTAGAGCAGATGTTTTAGTGTCAGGGGGAATGTCTTTCTGAATTAAATGAATCTTTTTCTACTGACCAGCCAAACATCTGAATAAATATATATATTTATTAACCGTAAAATATATGATTAAAGTATATATATATTTATTAACCTTACATATACCTTGACATAAAGATTTAGTTCTAAAAATATTCAGGGTTATTGATTTACAATAAGGTACTTATTTAAAGGGCCTTGTTTAACCTGTTTCAGAGTTGTGTAATTTTATAATTTTTTTATTTTTTTTGCTTGGTTTTAAAAAGACCTGGAACAAAGTTAAATGAATATACAAAATGTTCTCACTCAAAATGCTGGAAATTATGAACATGATCTGCTAACCCACTTCATACCATCACTTATGAAGCCATCAATTGCATTGTAAATGCCAGCAGATTATAATACCATTGTTATTTTATGTATGCGCCCCCCCCCCAAAAAAAAAACAACAACCAACAATACATAAATAATGAGGCCTAACAATACTGGTTTCCTCTTTAACACTAGCTATGGTTAAATGTATTTACCCACAGCTCAACATTGGTTTTTGGCTTTATCAAAATGATATCCCCCTGGGTACAAAACCTTATAATGTGCGTTGTTAAAAGAACTTTAGGAGCAGGCATAACCCATTGTAACATAATGCTCCTTGTATTACCTGGGGGTGGAGTTTGGGTGTGCCCCTTGATTCAGGTAGTAAATTAGGATGTTTATCACAAAGGGAAAGCTGCCAGGACAGCAGAGCTCCCAAACAGCAACAATCCTGCAGTATGAGAGTCAGTTGGGAGCTTGTTTGTTGCAATATCCTTCTGTTTTGGGACTTGCGAAAAGTTTCAGCTGTCTATTTATTACAAATAGTAGTAATACATATATGTATATTTTTGCGTGTGTGCATTATAATTTAAAAGAAATATAATTTCCCAATTTGGGAACAAGAGTTGCTGGTCCATTCAGTGTTTAGGTTTTAAACTGTATATATATATTTTTACTCTTATTCACTGCAATGTCTTGCTAGTATGTGACTAGTGGATATTGTTTTTATATTTAAGCTTAAAGTGATGGTAAATTCTAGCATTTCAAAAACTCTAGGATTTGCCATCACTAAAAATAAAGGCGACGTTCATCAATTTAAAAATAACTGATGAATAGGTACCTGTCATGAAACAATCATGAGGAGTAGTTAATACCTTGAATAGCCAACAAGCAGAGGTGGTATGGTATCTATGCATTCAGAAAGTTAATCCGAAATGTTCTTTCTCTTTGTAACATCTGTGTTTGCTGAAGAATGCATTGTTCTAAAGACCCCCTCCCTCCTGGTGCGTGGCATCTCTTGGTACTGTGGGTTGAGGACTTGCAAGGAGGGGCTGGGTTGTTGTAAATTTAACACAGAGGCTGGGGTCTTGGCAAGACAAAGGAAGACTCTGAGATATAATTGAATGTACGGAAACATATCAGAACTTCACTGGGTCATCATATGAGAAAACAACTGAAGGAAGTTCCCACAAACCTATTGGAAGCTTAGTAATATCTGCTAAGTGTAGGTGTTATGCTTTGTTTATGTCCATTTTATTTTACTATATCTTTGCATTTATTCTTATTCTTTTGTATGTCTTCTGTTTTTGTAATTTGGCGCTGTGTAACCTGTATTTGTCTTGCAATTAAAAATATTAATAATCTAATTCTGTGTTTAGGGTCTAATATCTGAATTCGCTCTCTGTAGAGATAAGGTTAAAGTCACGTTAACTAGTTGTTAGTCGTGTGAGTTATTGAGTTTCCAAGACACCCTTATTCAAAACTCTTGGTGGTGGCAGTATTGCTAATCTGGGGTGGTGAAGGCAGGATTTGCTGTCCATTTAGGTCCTTGTAGAGGTAGGGTGTAAGTGAACCAGAGGCCGAGTGCTTTTAACTCCTTCATGCCCACACTCTCTCCCCATAGTCATGGCTGGACAGATAGGTTTAGTCGTCACAGTACCTTTTTATTTCTCCACGGCTTCAAGCTAACCTAAGCGCCTCCTGCCACCTACTGCACAGCTCAGTTTTTTCAATGAGGTAATGTTTTTAACTCTCAGCCAATAACCGTCGGTAGCCAATAGGCATCATGCTGTAGGCTAGCACGGATATTGGCTAAGAGTTGCAAACCTTGTTGAAAAACTTAGCTGTTCCGTGGGCGAATGAATGATGGTCACCTTTATTTTTAGTGATGGTAAATCCTAGCTTTTTTTTTAAATGCTAGAATTAACCATCACTTATAACTAATATATTAGAATAACACTCTCAACTCTGTAAGTAAACGGCTATTTTAACCTTGCTGTCTTTGTTTTTGCCAAAGATCAGTAATTTAGAAGTGCCTTTTTTTCCTATGACATATCATTGGGTAGTATGACTTGTATAAAAATATAACGCTTAAAGAGACATTGTAATGCACAATTTACATGCTCTATTGATGCTACAACTCTTTGTTTGACAACTGCTAAGGGATATATGTAACATATTTTAAAAGAAAATGTATCAACCTACATTGGAAATATTTAAAGAGACAGCATTAGTTATTAGAATTGCGGCAGAATCTCTATCCATGTATTCTTAAATGTAAATTGCAACCAATTTTCATTCAATTTATTTGTGAATACCTTTAAGCTAACCTAATTTTTAAATTCTGCCCAGTATTCACATAACGGCTATAGTTCGTCATACCTGCCTAAGTTCCTGTTCCAGGTGTGATACTTTAATAGAATATATTTATGTATGAAGGAAAAATAAGTCATCTTGGTATTTTATTCTATGCTTTTTGTAGCATTTCAAGACCTTAAAGGGGGATATCTAACAATAGGGTCCTAGCATACTATTGCAACCATTATTTAAAACCTCATGATTTTAGGTTGTGAGGGATTATATTTTTCTCTTTGTGTTAATACATTTTTTTCAGATGAGTATCTCCCTGTGTTTATGCTTAAAGAAAAAAGAAAATAAACAGACATTCTGAGATAGATAGATAGATAGATATAGATAGATATCTAGATAGATATGGATATATATATATATATATATATATATATATATATATATATATATATATATATAGTTTTTAAGTTTCACTAAAGTGAAAGTCAGTTTATGAGGCAAAGATGTCACCACAGAGTGACAGAAAACAGTGTCCCTATCAAGACACATAGTCTATCAGAGGTGTCACTCTAGGATGCCTCGACATGTTTTCATAACTGTAATGTTACAGGGTGACCAGATATGTCAGACACCCCATGTTTGGTATCAAAACAATCTTCATGATGTCACACGATTGCTTATAAGTGTACTTTGTATACATGACAACAATTATAAAGTATCCTATAACTTCAGCCAGGGCTTGCAATCTGGGTTTATAGCCTGGCATAAAAAAGGGGGGGGGCTACTTTTCTTGCCCACTCTGGAAGGGGCCTGCTGAGAAACCTGACCTCAGGAAAAAAATGTGTTTAATGGTGAATTTAGCAAAATAATATTGTCATTCTACATGGGAGGCAACAGCGTGTTTGACCATTTTTCTGCCATCTCCCTGGAACACAGGCTATTCTTGTAAAGTTATAGGTTCTGCTATATTTTCTGCTTTTTTTAAAAAACAAAAAACAAAAAAAAAACAGTTTGGCTTTATGTAATGCCTTCTTTTAAAAAATAAATAAAAAAATGCACTGAATCTTACAATAAATATTTTTTTATTAAAGGGACATGAAACCCAAAATGTTTCTTTCAAGATTCAGATACATCATACAATTTTTAAACAACTTTCCAATTTACTTCTATTATGAATTGGGCTGTATTTTCTTGGTATTCTTTAAGGAGCAGTAACGCACTATTGGGAGCTAGCTGAATAGTAAGACCTAAAGACCGGTGTGGTATTGGTAATTTAAACCGGGTTCATTTGACAAGGGACATAGTACACTAACTTTCCTCTTGTTAGCCTATAACAGGCATATATGAATAGCCACCAATCAACGGCTAGCTCCCAGCTCCTGAGCCAACCTAGTTATTCTTTTCAACAAAGGGTACTAAGAGAACAAAGCATATTAGATAATAGAAGTATATAAGAAAGCTGTTTAAAACTTATGCTCTATGTGAATCATGAAAGAAAAAATATGGGTTTCATGTCCCTTTAAGTTTTTGCCTTTGTCTAATATTTAAACCATGTTACCAAAGAGACTAGTAATAACAGTATTTTTGTTTTTTTATGTTGATTTTGTTTTGTCAAATTGTGTTTTGGGATTTTTAATCTATTAATCGGTCTTTTTCCTTAGAATTTCCCATATAATAATCGTAAAGTGGTGGAGATAGCTTTAGTGTGGGGTTGCATTAAAGGGGAGTTTGAGCATTTCACTGGGGTTTAGTACAGACAAGAGTGTTTGTCAACCCTTGTACCCAATGAGCTAAGTTACACACTTGTCTGAAGTGGCTAGACTGACAAACTGGTTAAGATACCAGTTTAACCCTTTCTGTGACCAACTGGTGACGGTTAAACCCTGTACATCCAATTATGAAATAAATTTTATTTTTTATTTTTATTAATTCATTCATTTTAAATATGGAGAATGGCACCACTTGCATCTACCCAGTGGTGAACTGGACATATGTTGATTGGTGCATACACTAGCTTTGTTGACTGGCCAGTTTCCAAGTACACTCTTAGTACACTGCTGGGGTTAGAGATACCAAGCTCAGTGGTTAAAAAAACTAAAAAAAAAAAAAATAGAATAAAACACCACACCCTTTGCATTTTAAAATGTGTTTCAATAGGATGCTGTTGTAACCTTATGGTTCTTCCATAATAATTCATTCTTAAGAGGATAAGTAAATACTACACAAAATCAGGAGGAAAAAAAATCTGAATTTGTATTGTTACAGGTTCAGGTTATCTTTTATTTCCTTTCTAACTAATCTCTGCTTCCTGGGCTGCCAATTACAGCTACATTTTTTCTTTTGGCAGTAAAGCAGTTAATATGAAAGGATGGAGTGTCCAATACTTTTTTTCCTTGGAACAGAGGGGAGTCAGAATACTGAGTGATGGGTCCAGGCAGTTGTCTAACCTCTCAGCTAACCTTAGGAGAAGGAAATTAATTGCTCTGTCAGAGCTGCTGGAAGCCCTGGAGAGCTACAGCAGGCCTATCATGTTGTGATGCAGAGCATGTTGGAGGAAAAAGACCGGCCAAGCCATTGCGATAGTAAACTGTCACAATGAGCAGACTTCCTATGAGGACGACGAGTACAGCTACCTAAAGAACAATGGCAATATGTCTGCTTTCACAGTAAGAGTAACAATTGTGCAAATATGTGATCTTCATCCTCCCCTTCCTGCAACAAAGAAAAATTAAATACACTATCAAGCCCAGTTGAAACATAAGGATGATCAAGGTGGAATTTTGCTTTCTCAGTTTCAAAGTGAAAAATCATGAATCTAAATTCAGTAGCATTATTAATACCCAAACCTGTAAACTGGTTATTTATACTTTTTATGTTGAATTTTGTTTACATAGAGTTGCACCTTGTACGTTCGATTATAAGCAGTTACCCTAATCATTTGCTTATCTCGTTATGCTTATTCATTGCATTACTTTTGTTAGTGTTTTGTGTATTTTCAGATTTGAACAGATGGTCAATTACATTTTTATAGTTCAGGTAGAGCATGGGATTGTAAGAAGCTTTTACATTTACTTCTATTATCAAATTGACTTTGTTCTTTTAGAATCCTGTGTTGAACAGCATCCATATGTAGGCTCCGGAGCAGCAATGCACTACTGGGAGCTAGCTGCTAGTCAATGGCTCACCCGATGTATTCAGCTAGGACCTATTTGTGCACATCTGCTCTAGAGCTGACCTTTCAATAAAGGCTACATAGAGATCAACGCAAGTTTTGTTAATAAAAGTAATTTAGAAAGTGGCTTTAAATCAAGAAAAAACAATCTTGTGATCAGTAATCTAAAACGCTATTTACTTACCTTCCTTTGCTCCATCTTTGTCTAGAGTGAGAGTTTCTAGGTGTTTTTTATTCTTGACACCCGTTCCATAACTTTATTTTCCACAGAGTTTATATTTGGCTATAATCTCTTTCCCTAATAGAGTTGTCTCGTGAATAAAATATAACCATCATTTCTTTCATAAAGGTGGCGAAAGTTCATGAGCCTTTCCTCCTGGGAATTCCACTCCTTTTCCACAAGGAGGAGGTCAATATTCCCAAAACTCCAAGAGCACTTAAGCCCCCCACCCCACCATACTGGAAATTAGTGTTATCTTTGATTGCACAAGAGGTAGGTGAAGGATAGAGGTGCTCCAGATGCTTTTCTGTGAGAGGGGTCCTCAGACCGATTTGAGGCACATTTTCCCCTCAGATAGCTACCGAGGGAAGTTTGAGTATTTAGAAATAATAATAATAATTTAGAAGTGGCACGGTTAGGACCCAGTGGGAGTTAGTCAGAGGCCTGCCACAGTTGTCTTGGGGACAGGTCTCTAGCCTCCTCCTATTGGTTAATCGTTATAATACACAGATCCTCTGCTGTCACGTGCACAGCACTGCATTGGCTATCTACTGGAAGCAGGTTTTTTTCTGCACATGGTAAGTCCAGTAGTGTGGGTGCTTATTAGTTAAGTATGTAATTTATTTATGTAGGCAGGCACTCACTTAGCCTATAGGCTATAAGTAGGCACACTCAGTGTTGTACATTATAGCCAGAACACTTATGACAGGCCTTTTTATTTATATATAGGGGAATTTGGCCTGCAGGAACCTTTTTTTTTAGTATACCATATATTTGGCTTCTTGGTAGTGCACATTAATTAGTTTAACGCGTGAAGGCTTCTTGCAGTGTTTTATATATGTTTTTAGAAATTTGCTTACCAATTCTTTAATACCATATACGCTTCCTGTTTTAATTTTTGTTAGCAGCTGAAAATGGCTGTCAGATTCCTCCCACCTCTTTCTTTTTGTCCATCTTGCAGTTTTCAGGGGGCCAGTTTAGTAGTGTACATATGTTACTATGATGTGAGCGATATAGAAACATAGTATTTGACGGTAGATAAAAACCAAAAAGGCCCATCAAGTCTACCCATATTACATGTTACTTTTTTCTTAGGATAGCCTTATGCACGTCCCAGGCATTTTTGAATTCCTTTACAGTCTCTGTGTTTACCACCTCAATTGGAATTGTATTCCATGAATCCACCACCCTTTTGGTTCTATTGCACATTCAGTCGATTTGTCTAATCCGGAAATGCAAGGGAAGTGTAGATGGACCAACCTCACATCACAAGGCTACCTTTGTTATAGTGACACACTCTATCAGCTTTGCTCCTGTGATTTATTTCTGTGGCAAAACTTTATTATTATACACATAATATTCATATACATGTACTTGGATAACTCAGAAGGGCAAAAAACTCACCACTTCTGGAATTAATAGAATTAATAGTATTACACACAAGATTGGGGAAGTATTAGGCAGCAACACACCAATGTATCAACAGCGCATGTGTGAAATAGCATGTGTGAGTAGTAAAACTTATTCACAGGTCAGTTTTGATTGGACAATACTGCACATACCCACCTACACACTGAAGCGGTGGGCAGTAACTGGCGTCCATTTTTTACTTCTAATGAACCTCTGGCTACATGATCCCATCCTAGTTTGCACTATTTAAGGGGATTAAACAAAGCTCTGCAAACAAGGTTAAAGGTACATAGTAGTCAAAACTGAAATGTGCATAAGTGTGTTTTGATTTTGAATAGAATTTTACCTCCTTATGCTCTCATAGAAAGGAGCTAAGCTTTTAGCAAAAGGATATTTTAAAGTTTCAGCTTAACTTCCGTCTCTCCCTTTACATATTAAAGTGATGGTAAACTTTACATCTGGCCAGCCACTTCAAAACTCATTTTTTTGTGAGCTAACTGTTTTAACTGTTCTCCAATCAGCGATCTAGCTACAAAAAAAGTGTCGTATGACTAGAGCACTGATTGGAAGACAGTTCAAACTGTTAGCTCACAAAAAAAGTTTGGAAGTGGGCGGCTGAACGTATAGGATTGTACAGTGATTTGATAATGTCCTCAGATAACCAGATAATAATCTGAATTTAATTGGAATTGTCCAAGATTAACGCAACTGCTTGGAAGGGCCAGGAAATGGGGAGCAGTGAATCCAAGTTTGGCATTCTTTTACATAAATCTTATCTATCTAATCTATCTATCTACCTATTTATATTTATCTAAGGGCTAGATTACAAGTGGAGCAATAAATATCGCTTTCGCGAGAATGGTATTTGTGCTCCAATTAGTAATACCCGCGCACGCAAATGTGCATTGGTATTACAAGTTAGCCGTAATGCGAACACAAGATTGCATGGAAGCTTTGTGCTCATGAGTGCACTTTCATAGGCTCCAATATTAGCCTTGTTCTCATGCCATGTGACACAGCATGAGAACCTAGCGCAGCCGTTTTTTTTTTCTAACACCCTACACCCGCCAACCTTAACCCCTAAAAACTGCTTTGTGCAGTTTTTTTTTTTTTTTAAATTACAAAAAAGCAATATTTTTTTTTAAAATAAACTAAAATTAAACTTTTATTTTGAGGCCAATTGGAGAACGTTTGGAAAAATTAACCAGAGTATTTTTCGCGCTCCGGTAATGAGTGGAATTTGCCTGTTTACCGGCGTGAGATAAATTAGAGCTCCACTTATAATCTAGCCCTAAATCTGGTATTTTTTAAGGACATTGTTTATTTAATAGCCATTCATGTATATGCGGCCCCCATGTGTTAGGAACTTGCCATCGCTCCGTTAAAGGGACACTCACATCAAAATTAATCTTTCACGATTAAGATAGAGCAGCAATTTTAAACAACTTTCCAATTTACTTCCATTAACAAAATGTGCAGTCTTTTTTTTTTTTATATTTACACTTTTTGAGTCACCATCTCCTACTGAGCATGTGCAAGAATTCACAGCATATACGTATATGCATTTGTGATTGGCTGATGGCTGTCACATGATACAGGGGAGTGGAAATAGACGTAATTTTGAAAATGGTCATAAACAAATCTACTACTCATTTGAAGTTCATATTTGGTGCTATTGCATTGTCTTTATATCATGCATTTGTTAATTATGCAAATGTGCTGTATTTACTGGTCCTTTAAATGATGAGGTATTGTCCTTGGCCATGAGGTTCTTAAAATGCTGTGAACTAAAACTTCACTTTATCGGCATCTATATGCACCTGTCTTCCTAGCTTTATCCAAAAGGGCACCATTCTTGTACTTTCTCATTACAGTGAGTCGACCCCCCCTCTTTCATTTTCTAAAGGACATAAATTATTTTTACATGTAGATTAACCAGACACATTTATTTCTCCTTATCGCTTTCCCCTGGTCTTTCTCCCCTTGTGTTATCGGTCACCAGATGGTAAGGTGGAGGCTTTTCCTTTTACTGTAACTATATATTATAGTTTTCCTGCATTCCTAATTAAAACAAAGAGTTGCAAAGTAATAACTCTCTAACAAGAAAGTGAAAGACAAAATGTGTTGCAGCTATGTCACAGTCAGTGATCAAAACATTTCATATAATAATGTTATTTTAAGCACTTAAATTCTGAGATACTCAGATATGGATCCCTACAATTATCCATTATGTGCGAGTCAAACATTACCTGACAAGCAGAAAAGTTTTTTTTAAAAAGAAAGAAAATTATGGGTAGAAAATTCAAGTGGAGTTAAGTAACAAATCAAAACATTTATAATTTAATTAAATACATTGTTCACTTGTATATCTGCTGATGAATAAAGTTTTTTTTAAAATTTATTTAGCTGTTTTTTGGGGTTAATTAGCTTATGTTCTAGCTTAAAAATAAAGTCTATAAAGTACTGTACTCATTCATTAGCCCATTTAGGGCCAGATTAGGAGTGGCGTGTTAACGATAAGGGTTTTATCGCTGGTGTTTGCGTGCGCCGACTTTTCCACTCATATTAAAAGATGAAAGATCGATTGAGCGCAAATTAAGTTAACAAGCAAAAATACATTACAAAGTACACTTACATTCATAACACCATCTAATAAAAAATATTTTAAAAAATTGCAATAAAAAGTTATAAAGGCTCATATGAGGTCTAAGGTGTTAGAAAAAAAAGCAGGCAAAGGGCTTTAACTTTAACCCTTTCAGTGCTAATGACGGCTCTGAGCCGTCGCAGAGTTTCTCCCAACTTGAGGGAGATCTGGGGGCTCCTACCTCGGCGATCGGGCCTGTATAGTGACGGGCATTGCCGGTGCTTCACGTTATGTGCGGTAACGTCAACTTTATTTAAAAATAAAAATGTTAAGAATAGCTAAAGGGGGCATGCTATCTCGGACATCTAAGCAGCTACAGACCCCAAGACCCACAGTTGGAATCTAAATCGCCTAACCTTTCCAACATTGTAAGTCTTGGGGATCTGAAAGAAAAAAATAATAATAATAATAAAATATATATATATATATTTAAAAAACCCTTTAAATTAAAAAAAGCTTAGCACTCAAAGGGTTAAAGGGACATTAAACACTAAATAAATGCTTTATAGAATGATGCATTTAAAGAAAAGATTTGTCTAAAAAAAAAATGTAGATGCATTTTTTAAAGTTTAATTAGCTGTTTAAATAGTGACAAAATAAGTGTAAAGTTGTAGTGTCTGGGAGCTGTCATGTTGTAACTTAGGTTACATTCTCTGCTGTGGCTAATTAGGGACAGTTATAAATAGGTCACTAGAGTGTGCAGCCAATGGCTGTGTGGTATATAACAGTGTTCTGCACTTCCATTTCTAACAGGAACTGAAAAGCTCACAATTTCAGAATGTAATTATAGGCAAAAGGGACAAAATAAATAATGAAAGTATATTGCAGAGTTGTTTTTTATATATACGATTTATCATTTTATATTACCATCTCAAACAGGCCCATTTATCAAGCTCTGTACGGAGCTTGAAGGGCTGTGTTTCTGGCGAGTCTTTAGACTCGCCAGAAACACAACTTATGAAGCAGCGGTCTAAAGACCGCTGCTCCATAACCCTGTCCGCCTGCTCTGAACAGGCGGATAGGAATCGCCGGACATCAACCCGATCGAATACGATCAGGTTGATTGACAGCTCCCTGCTGGCGGCCGATTGGCCGCGAGTCAGCAGGGGGCGGCGTTGCACCAGCAGCTCTTGTGAGCTGCTGGTGCAATGTTAAATGCGGAGAGCGTATTGCTCTCCGCATTTAGCGAGGTCTTGCGGACCTGATCCGCAGTGTCGGATCAGGTCTGCAAGCCCTTTGATAAATGGGCCTGTATGTGTTTAATGTACCTTTAAGATATATACATATCTAAATAAATAAGTAGATAAAAACATGTAAAAACATATTTATGCAATGTTCATGTGTATGTACTGTAAATATTTCACAGTCTAAAGTCCTGCACATAGGGGATTATGTTTTAAGTATTTTTAAATATTATAATATTATCTGTATATATCTATACCTATCTATATATAATTATAGAAAAGCGTTCTGTAGCAGGTAACGTTTAAAACAAAAAATCTTTATTCCACAACTTTGCCTTGTATTGTGACCCATGGATGTATTTTAACCAAAGAGCAGCAAGATCCGCTAACATGTTTCGGCTAGGGAGCAGTAATCATAGCTAAGGATCTAAACACCTGTTTAGCTATTTAAAACATTAACAGTGTACTGATTGGTTAAAACAAGATACCAAACGTCATTTCCCTAATGGAAAAAATGCAATGGGAGTTTAATACCTTCAAATGGGCAACCATAGATGTGGTAGCCCTATATTCATCCATTCCTCACAAAGAGGGCCTAAAAGCAATTGCTTTCTTTCTTGAACACTATTCTGAGGAATTACAAGTTTATATCTTGATAACCAAGTATCTCTTAAAAAAATATATTTCTTTCATGTAATTAGCAAGAGTCCATGAGCTAGTGACGTATGGGATATACATTCCTACCAGGAGGGGCAAAGTTTCCCAAACCTTAAAATGCCTATAAATACACCCCTCACCACACCCACAAATCAGTTTTACAAACTTTGCCTCCTATGGAGGTGGTGAAGTAAGTTTGTGCTAGATTCTACGTTGATATGCGCTCCGCAGCAGGTTGGAGCCCGGTTTTCCTCTCAGCGTGCAGTGAATGTCAGAGGGATGTGAAGAGAGTATTGCCTATTTGAATTCAGTGATCTCCTTCTACGGGGTCTATTTCATAGGTTCTCTGTTATCGGTCGTAGAGATTCATCTCTTACCTCCCTTTTCAGATCGACGATATACTCTTATATATACCATTTCCTCTACTGATTCTCGTTTCAGTACTGGTTTGGCTTTCTACTATATGTAGATGAGTGTCCTGGGGTAAGTAAGTCTTATTTTCTGTGACACTCTAAGCTATGGTTGGGCACTTTTATATAAAGTTCTAAATATATGTGTTTAAACATTTATTTGCCTTGATTCAGGATGTTCAATATTCCTTTTTTCAGCCAGTCAGTTTCATTATTTGGGATAATGCATTTGGATATTAATTTTTTTTCTTACCTTTAAAATTTGACTTTTTTTCCTGTGGGCTGTTAGGCTCGTGGGGGCTGAAAATGCTTCATTTTATTGCGTCATTCTTGGCAAGGACTTTTTTGGAGCAAAAATTTTCTTAGTCATTTCCGGCGTCATACTTGTCACCGGAAGTTGTTTGTATGTGCGTCATTTTTTTGACGTTTTTTTTTGCACCAAAGATGTCGGCGTTACCGGATGTGGCGTCATTTTTGTCGCCAAAGCATTTAGGCGCCAAATAGTGTGGCGTCTTTTTTGGCGCTAAAAAATATGGGCGTCATTTTTGTCTCCACATTATTTAAGTCTCATTGTTTATTTGCTTCTGGTTGCTAGAAGCTTGTTAATTGGCATTTTTTTCCCATTCCTGAAACTGTCATTTAAGGAATTTGATAGATTTTGCTTTATATGTTGTTTTTTTCTATTACATATTGCAAGATGTCTCAGATTGACCCTGGATCAAAAGCTACTTCTGGAAAAACGCTTAATTGAGTTCAGTTCTACCAAAGCTAAGTCCATTTATTTTAAATGTTATAAATGTTTATCTTTAGCTATGGTTTGTAATAAGTTATTATGATATACTTTTACATGCAGAATCCATTAGTATTTATGCTTTATATATTGCCATTCTTACATCTTATGTGCAAGAAATATTTAGAAGATTTATAAGAAATATTTTTCTGATTCTATGTTAAAGGCTTTGTCTGACTTTGTGCCTTCTAATAAAAATTTTTAGGTCCTTTTCACTTCTTTTTTTAATTATTGAAGTTTCAAATGACCAACAACATACTGATTTATCCTTCTCTGATGATGTTTTTTCTCTTTCAGAATTTTCTTCATCAGATATTGACACTAACAAATCTACTTTTTTTATTATTATTTTTATTAAAGTACATTTGTTCTTTGTTGAAAAGGTGTTGATTATTTTGGATATTAAGGTAACTAGTTCTTTAAGACTAGCTGACACTATTTCTGCTTATTTATTCTTCTGTGTTTTCAGAGGTTTTCTTTCCAATTCCCCATACTAGGGAATGGAATAGGCTGAGAATTTTCTTTTATTCCTTCTTCAAAGGTTTTAAACTATATTCTTTGCCAGCAGTTAAATTCAATTTGGAGGGTTCTCCAATTTATTGGGGCTATCTCTACTCCTACTAATTGGGCTATTGTTTCTATAGCAAAATAGTATTTATTTTCCTTTAGATGGTTGTATCTTATTTATGGAAAGTTATTTAGTTCCAGGTACTTTTCTTGGTCTTGTGTTTTATTTGGATGTTACAATTGCTTCATTTTTGTTCTGTTTACTTTAAGATCAAGTATCAGATTATGATTTATTTTAGCATTATTAAGGGACAACATTTACTAGACTAGGTGCTGTTGCATTTGTCTTGCTGTTGATTATGCAAGTCCACTGTATTGACTGTTCCTTTAACTGGACTATCATGCTAATAATTTCATTTGTGTCTTCATTTTATTGAATATTTTCGCAAATGAGGGTTAATCTATGTCTTTAGCTATTTCAGCTAGAAGAATTTTGTGATTTTTAAAAAAAATCCATATTTCTTTTGTTCTAAGATAATCAATTATTTGTTTTATAATTGGATTCCATTCTTAACTGTTACTCTGGGCTTCAAGATTGAGTTCTAAGACTAAAACTTTAAGCTTATACTAGTTTGGTTGTTCTTATTAAGGAACGAATTCCTGAATTCTTTCCCAAGTAACATGTTTATAATTGGAAATTTCTTTGATTTTATTCCAGTAAGGCTTACACTTTCTTTAAGTGTGTTTCGGTCCTATATACAGGGAGTGCAGAATTATTAGGCAAGTTGTATTTTTGAGGATTAATTTATTATTGAACAACAACCATGTTCTCAATGAACCCAAAAAACTCATTAATATCAAAGCTGAATAGTTTTGGAAGTAGTTTTTAGTTTGTTTTTAGTTATAGCTATTTTAGGGGGATATCTGTGTGTGCAGGTGACTATTACTGTGCATAATTATTAGGCAACTTAACAAAAAACAAATATATACCCATTTCAATTATTTATTTTTACCAGTGAAACCAATATAACATCTCAACATTCACAAATATACATTTCTGACATTCAAAAACAAAACAAAAACAAATCAGTGACCAATATAGCCACCTTTCTTTGCAAGGACACTCAAATGCCTGTCATCCATGGATTCTGTCAGTGTTTTGATCTGTTCACCATCAACATTGCGTGCAGCAGCAACCACAGCCTCCCAGACACTGTTCGGAGAGGTGTACTGTTTTCCCTCCTTGTAAATCTCACATTTGATGATGGACCACAGGTTCTCAATGGGGTTCAGATCAGGTGAACAAGGAGGCCATGTCATTAGATTTTCTTCTTTTATACCCTTTCTTGCCAGCCACACTGTGGAGTACTTGGACGCGTGTGATGGAGCATTGTCCTGCATGAAAATCATGTTTTTCTTGAAGGATGCAGACTTCTTCCTGTACCACTGCTTGAAGAAGGTGTCTTCCAGAAACTGGCAGTAGGACTGGGAGTTGAGCTTGACTCCATCCTCAACCCGAAAAGGCCCCACAAGCTCATCTTTGATGATACCAGCCCAAACCAGTACTCCACCTCCACCTTGCTGGTGTCTGAGTCGGACTGGAGCTCTCTGCCCTTTACCAATCCAGCCACGGGCCCATCCATCTGGCCCATCAAGACTCACTCTCATTTCATCAGTCCATAAAACCTTAGAAAAATCAGTCTTGAGATATTTCTTGGCCCAGTCTTGAGGTTTCAGCTTGTGTGTCTTGTTCAGTGGTGGTCGTCTTTCAGCCTTTCTTACCTTGGCCATGTCTCTGAGTATTGCACACCTTGTGCTTTTGGGCACTCCAGTGATGTTGCAGCTCTGAAATATGGCCAAACTGGTGGCAAGTGGCATCTTGGCAGCTGCACGCTTGACTTTTCTCAGTTCATGGGCAGTTATTTTGCGCTTTGGTTTTTCCACACGCTTCTTGCGACCCTGTTGACTATTTTGAATGAAACGCTTGATTGTTCAATGATCAGGCTTCAGAAGCTTTGCAATTTTAAGAGTGCTGCATCCCTCTGCAAGATATCTCACTATTTTTTACTTTTCTGAGCCTGTCAAGTCCTTCTTTTGACCCATTTTGCCAAAGGAAAGGAAGTTGCCTAATAATTATGCACACCTGATATAGGGTGTTGATGTCATTAGACCACACCCCTTCTCATTACAGAGATGCACATCACCTAATAAGCTTAATTGGTAGTAGGCTTTCGAGCCTATACAGCTTGGAGTAAGACAACATGCATAAAGAGGATGATGTGGTCAAAATACTAATTTGCCTAATAATTCTGCACTCCCTGTATTTTAGGTACTGTTGAAGCATGGCTGGGCACCCATGGGGTTCAAGCACTGCTCAGACCTGGAATCTTCTGGGGTATTTCTTCCAGTTCCATTTTTAGGAAATGGGTTTTGGAGTTTTATTCAAACTATTCTGCCTTTTTTTGGTCAGTGATAGCATTATTTGTTTTCATTAGATACAATAAATGCATATTTTCATTTTTATGTTTTCATTCAGATTATTTTCTGAGGATGCGGAATCTCATATGATTCACTTGCTCTTCAGGACATAGTTAGAGGTTCTTTTTTTCAAAAGCTCTTGATTTTTCACACAAGGGTCACCTTTTTTAGGTTTCCAGATGGTTTGTGTCACTATCTTTGTCTCTATCAGACAAGGGACAATTTTATTGTGTTCCGTTTGTCGGTACCTTTAGTCTCTATTATTTCCTTCAGTTGATATATATGCATAGAAGTTTTAGGTCTTATGGCCACAGCATGGATTTTATTCCCTTTGCTCATTTTTCATAGAAAGAACCTTTCCAGTCTTTTATGCTGAATTATGGTGCAGGGATTCTAGGATTTCGCATTTTAAATCTTAGAATCCTAATATTTATCTCTTGATTTGGTGGTTAAGATCACCATCATTTAGTTCTACAGGTCTCTTCGTTTCTTTCAACCTGGACCATGATCTCTACAGATGCGAGTCTTTTTGGTTGGGAGGCTGTCTGAGGATCTCTGTCAGCACAAGGGGTTTGGAAATCTCAGGAGGCGAGATTACCATTTGATATTTTAGAACTCTGTGCTTTCTCAGAGTTTTTTTTTCAGTTTGTTTCTTTTTGAAGAAGAGACGTTTAATGTTTTTCAAACAATATCACTACTATGGTGTATGTCAATCATCAGAGTAGGACTTTCAGTCCTTAGGTTGTGACAGAAGTGTCTCGGATATAAGCTTGGGCTAAATCCAGCTCCTATCTAAATTCTGTGGTGTTTTTCCCAGGTATAGATATTTAGGAAGCGGATTATCTCTGTTAATCCAGCTTTTCCTCCGGGAGAATGGTCTCTCTTACCCAGATATGTTTTTTCATCTCATCTGAATAAAGAACTTCCCAGGGGCCTATTAAAGGGACAGTACACTGTAAAATTGTTTTTCCATTAATGTATTTTAAATGACTTGTTATACCAACTGCAGAGTATCAAATATTTGAGAAATTGCATTTTCATGCTTATTTGTGTATATGAAGTAGCTGATTTTGTGCTTTGAAACCACAGCCTATTACAATGGGTTGAACTTAAAGGTGATATCAGATCTCATTATGTTCTAAGTTTGTGTAAACAGACTTCCTTCCTTATCTTTTATTTGGCTGGAACACCAAAGCTCAATACATAGAGAGAACAATGGAAAATTATAATTTTATTACTTAACTATCCTGCATCCCACTGAGAGTGTAATCTCTTCTGCTGGCTGTGTATACTTAGGCTATTCAATAGCCTATACTCCAGTATTAATTTGTTCAGTATAGGTGGCGATACCACAGGCTAAATCAGCTATTTCTCCAACATAGGTGTGTCCGGTCCACGGCGTCATCCTTACTTGTGGGATATTCTCTTCCCCAACAGGAAATGGCAAAGAGCCCAGCAAAGCTGGTCACATGATCCCTCCTAGGCTCCGCCTACCCCAGTCATTCTCTTTGCCGTTGTACAGGCAACATCTCCACGGAGATGGCTTAGAGTTTTTTAGTGTTTAACTGTAGTTTTTATTATTCAATCAAGAGTTTGTTATTTTAAAATAGTGCTGGTATGTACTATTTACTCAGAAACAGAAAAGAGATGAAGATTTCTGTTTGTATGAGGAAAATGATTTTAGCACCGTAACTAAAATCCATGGCTGTTCCACACAGGACTGTTGAGAGCAATTAACTTCAGTTGGGGGAACAGTGTGCAGTCTCTTACTGCTTGAGGTATGACACATTCTAACAAGACGATGTAATGCTGGAAGCTGTCATTTTCCCTATGGGATCCGGTAAGCCATGTTTATTAAGATAGTAAATAAGGGCTTCACAAGGGCTTATTAAGACTGTAGACTTTTTCTGGGCTAAATCGATTCATTATTAACACATATTTAGCCTTGAGGAATCATTTATTCTGGGTATTTTGATATGATTATATCGGCAGGCACTGTTTTAGACACCTTATTCTTTAGGGGCTTTCCCTAATCATAGTCAGAGCCTCATTTTCGCGCCGGTATGGCGCACTTGTTTTTGAGGACAGCATGGCATGCAGCTGCATGTGTGTGGAGCTCTGATACATAGAAAAGTCTTTCTGAAGGCATCATTTGGTATCGTATTCCCCTTTGGGCTTGGTTGGGTCTCAGCAAAACAGATTCCAGGGACTGTAAAGGGGTTAAATATAAAAACGGCTCCGGTTCCGTTATTTTAAGGGTTAAAGCTTCCAAATTTGGTGTGCAATACTTTTAAGGCTTTAAGACACTGTGGTGAAATTTTGGTGAATTTTGAACAATTCCTTCATACTTTTTCGCAATTGCAGTAATAAAGTGTGTTTAGTTTAAAATTTAAAGTGACAGTAACGGTTTTATTTTAAAACGTTTTTTGTGCTTTGTTATCAAGTTTATGCCTGTTTAACATGTCTGAACTACCAGATAGATTGTGTTCTGACTGTGGGGAAACCAAGGTTCCTTCTCATTTAACTATATGTATTTTATGTCATAAAAAAAATTTAGTAAAAATGATGCCCAAGATGATTCCTCAAGTGAGGGGAGTAAGCATGGTACTGCATCATCCCCTCCTTCGTCTACATCAGTCTTGCCCATACAGGAGGCCCCTAGTACATCTAGTGCGCCAATACTCCTTACTATGCAACATTTAACGGCTGTAATGGATAATTCTATCAAAAACATTTTAGCCAATATGCCCACTTATCAGCGAAAGCGCGACTGCTCTGTTTTAGAAAATTCTGTAGAGCATGAGAACGCTGATGATATGGTTTCTGAAGGGCCCCTACACCAGTCTGAGGGGGCCAGGGAGGTTTTGTCTGAGGGAGAAATTTCAGATTCAGGAAACATTTCTCAACAAGCTGAACCTGATGTGATTACTTTTAAATTTAAGTTGGAACATCTCCGCGCTCTGCTTAAGGAGGTGTTATCCAATTTGGATGATTGTGATTATCTGGTCATTCCAGAACCATTATGTAAAATGGAAAAGTTCTTAGTGGCCCCTGGGCCCCCCGAAGCTTTTCCTATATCCAAGCGGGTGGCGTACATTGTTAGTAAAGAATGGGACAGGCCCGGTATACCTTTAGTACCTCCCCCCATATTTAAAAAATTGTTTTCCTATAGTCGACCCCAGAAAGGACTGATGGCAGACAGTCCCCAAGGTCGAGGGGGCGGTTTCTACTCTACACAAGCGCGCCACTATACCATAGAAGATAGTTGTGCTTTCCAAGATCCTATGGATAAAAAATTAGAAGGTCTGCTAAAAAAGATGTTTGTTCAGCAAGGTTCCCTTCTACAACCAATTGCATGCATTGTCCCTGTCACTGCAGCCGCGTGTTTCTAGTTTGATGAGCTAGGAAAGGCGATTATTAGTAATTCTTCTTCTTATGAGGAGATTATGGACAGAATTCGTGCTCTTAAATTGGCTAATTCTTTCACCCTAGACGCCACCTTGCAATTGGCTAGGTTAGCGGCGAAAAAATTCTGGGTTTGCTATTGTGGCGCAGAGCGCTTTGGTTAAAATCTTGGGCAGCGGATGCGTCTTCCAAGAACAATTGCTTGACATTCCTTTCAAGGGGAAAACACTCTTTGGCCCTGACTTGAAAGAGATTATCTCTGATATCACTGGGGGCAAGGGCCACGCCCTTCCTCAGGATAGGTCTTTTCAACCTAAGTTTCGTCCCTTTCGCAGAAACGGATCAGCCCCAAGGGCTACGTCCTCTAAGCAGGAAGGTAATACTTCTCAAGCCAATCCAGCCTGGAGACCTATGCAAGGCTGGAACAAAGGAAAGCAGGCCAGGAAACCTGCCACTGCTACCAAGACAGCATGAAATGCGGGCCCCCGATCCGGGACCGGATCTGGTGGGGGGCAGACTCTCTCTCTTCGCTCAGGCTTGGGCAAGAGATGTTCTGGATCCTTGGGCGCTAGAAATAGTCTCCCAAGGTTATTCTCTGGAGTTCAAGGGGCTTCCTCCAAGGGGGAGGTTCCACAGGTCTCAGTTGTCTTCAGACCACATAAGAAGACAGGCATTCTTACATTGGGTAGAAGACCTGCTAAAAATGGGAGTGATTCATCCTGTTCCATTAGGAGAACAAGGGATGGGGTTCTACTCCAATCTGTTCATAGTTCCCAAAAAAGAGGGAACGTTCAGACCAATCTTAGATCTCAAGATCTTGAACAAGTTTCTCAAGGTTCCATCGTTCAAGATGGAAACCATTCGAACACTTCTTCCTTCCATCCAGGAAGGTCAATTCATGACCAAGGTGGATTTCAAGGATGCGTATCTACATATTCCTATCCACAAGGAACATCATCGGTTCCTAGGGTTTGCATTCCTGGACAAGCATTTCCAGTTCGTGGCGTTTTCTTTCGGATTAGCCACTGCTCCTAGGATTTTCTCATAGGTACTAGGGTCCCTTCTGGCGGTGCTAAGACCAAGGGGCATTGCTGTAGTACCTTACTTGGACGACATTCTGATTCGAGCGTCGTCCCTTCCTCAAGTAAAGGCTCACACGGACATTGTCCTGGCCTTTCTCAGATCTCACGGATGGAAAGTGAACGTGGAAAAGAGTTCTCTATCTCCGTCAACGAGGGTTCCCTTCTTGGGAACTATAATAGACTCCTTAGAAATGAGGATTTTTCTGACAGAAGCCAGAAAAACAAAACTTCTAGACTCTTGTCGGATACTTCATTCCGTTCCTCTTCCTTCCATAGCGCAGTGCATGGAAGTGATAGGTTTGATGGTAGCGGCAATGGACATAGTTCCTTTTGTGCGCATTCATCTAAGACCATTACAATTGTTCATGCTCAGTCAGTGGAATGGGGACTATTCAGACTTGTCTCCGAAGATACAAGTAAATCAGAGGACCAGAGACTCATTCCGTTGGTGGCTGTCCCTGGACAACCTGTCACAAGGGATGACCTTCCGCAGACCAGAGTGGGTCATTGTCACGACCGACGCCAGTCTGATGGGCTGGGGCGCGGTCTGGGGATCCCTGAAAGCTCAGGGTCTTTGGTCTCGGGTAGAATCTCTTCTACCGATAAATATTCTGGAACTGAGAGCGATATTCAATGCTCTCAAAGCTTGGCCTCAGCTAGCGAGGGCCAAGTTCATACATCAACCATCAGGGGGGAACAAGGAGTTCCCTAGCGATGGAAGAAGTGACCAAAATCATTCTATGGGCGGAGTCTCACTCCTGCCACCTGTCTGCTATCCACATCCCAGGAGTGGAAAATTGGGAAGCGGATTTTCTGAGTCGTCAGACATTGCATCCGGGGGAGTGGGAACTCCATCCGGAAATCTTTGCCCAAGTCACTCAACCGTGGGGCATTCCAGACATGGATCTGATGGCCTCTCGTCAGAACTTCAGAGTTCCTTACTACGGGTACAGATCCAGGGATCCCAAGGCGGCTCTAGTGGATGCACTAGTAGCACCTTGGACCTTCAAACTAGCTTATGTGTTCCCGCCGTTTCCTCTCATCCCCAGGCTGGTAGCCAGGATCAATCAGGAGAGGGCGTCGGTGATTTTGATAGCTCCTGCGTGGCCACGCAGGACTTGGTATGCAGATCTGGTGAATATGTCATCGGCTCCACCATGGATGCTACCTTTGAGACGAGACCTTCTTGTTCTAGGTCCGTTCGACCCACTCCAGCGGACTGCTTGGAGATTGAACGCTTGATCTTATCAAAGCGAGGGTTCTCAGATTCTGTTATTAATACTCTTGTTCAGGCCTGAAAGCCTGTAACCAGAAAAATTACCACATAATTTGGTATATCTGTTGGTGTGAATCTGCAGGATTTCCTTGGGACAAGGTTAAGAGTCTATCCTTCCTTCGAGAAGGATTGGAAAAAGGATTATCTGCAAGTTCCTTGATGGGACAGATTTCTGCCTTGTCTGTGTTCTTCACAAAAAGCTGGCAGCTGTGCCAGATGTTCTAGCCTTTGTTCAGGCTCTGGTTAGAATCAAGCCTGTTTACAAAATTTTGACTCCTCCTTGGAGTCTCAACCTAGTTCTTTCAGTTCTTCAGGGGGTTCCGTTTGAACCCTTACATTCCGTTGATATTAAGTTATTATCTTGGAAAGTTTTGTTTTTGGTTGCAATTTCTTCTGCTAGAAGAGTTTCAGAATTATCTGCTCTGCAGTGTTCTTCTCCTTATCTGGTGTTCCATGCAGATAAGGTGGTTTTGCGTACTAAACCTGGTTTTCTTCCAAAAGTTGTTTCTAACAAAAACATTAACCAGGAGATAGTTGTGCCTTCTTTGTGTCCTAATCCAGTTTCAAAGAAGGAACGTTTGTTGCACAACTTGGATGTAGTTCGTGCTCTCAAATTTTACTTAGCAGCTACTAAGGATTTCAGACAAACTTCGTCTTTGTTTGTTGTTTATTCTGGTAAACGGAGAGGTCAAAAAGCAACTTCTACCTCTCTCTCCTTCTGGATTAAAAGCATTATCCGATTGGCTTATGAGACTGCCGGACGGCAGCCTCCTGAAAGAATCACAGCTCACTCCACTAGGGCTGTGGCTTCCACATGGGCCTTCAAGAACGAGGCTTCTGTTGATCAGATATGTAAGGCAGCGACTTGGTCTTCACTGCACACCTTTTCTAAATTTTACAACTTTGATACTTTTGCTTCTTCTGAGGCTATTTTTGGGAGAAAGGTTTTGCAAGCCGTGGTGCCTTCCATTTAGGTGACCTGATTTGCTCCCTCCCTTCATCCGTGTCCTAAAGCTTTGGTATTGGTTCCCACAAGTAAGGATGACGCCGTGGACCGGACACACCTATGTTGGAGAAAACAGAATTTATGTTTACCTGATAAATTACTTTCTCCAACGGTGTGTCCGGTCCACGGCCCGCCCTGGTTTTTTTTTTTTTAATCAGGTCTGATAATTTATTTTCTTTAACTACAGTCACCACGGTAACATATGGTTTCTCCTATGCAAATATTCCTCCTTAACGTCGGTCGAATGACTGGGGTAGGCGGAGCCTAGGAGGGATCATGTGACCAGCTTTGCTGGGCTCTTTGCCATTTCCTGTTGGGGAAGAGAATATCCCACAAGTAAGGATGACGCCGTGGACCGGACGCACCGTTGGAGAAAGTAATTTATCAGGTAAACATAAATTCTGTTTTCAAATGCTGAAATAGGAGTAAAGGAGCTACTTGTAACCAATTTAATACACTCTAGCAGGTTAAAAGGATCATGGGGAATAATTTAAAGGGGAGAAAATTTTTGGGTGAACTGTCCCTTTAAGGTCCGGGAATCTTCAGGCGGAAGTAATGTATACATTGACATTTCTTTGGAATTATCTTTTGGCCTATTTCTTTCCGCCTCTAGTTCTTCTTCCAGAATTCTTCTGGAGTATTTGTTTGTTATGCTGGTAGCTCCAGCATGGCCTCTCAGGTTTTGGTATACGAATCTCATTCGGATTGCCAGTTGCCAACGTTGGACACCTCCGTTTAAACCAGACCATTTCTTTCTCAAGGCCATTTTTTTCCATCAGGATCTCAAATCATTACATTTGAAGGGATGGAGATTGAACGCTTGGTTTTTAGTCATAGAGGTTTTTCTGACTCATTGTTTAATACTATGTATCAGGCTCATAAATCTGTCTCTAGAAAGATTTATATTGAGTCTGGAAGACCTACTTTTCTTGGCATTCTTTTAAAATTCATAGAATTTTATTATTTTTTCAGATTGGTTTGGATAAGGTTTTGTCTTCAATTCTTTGTTAGGACAAATCTCTACTCTTTCTGTTCTTTTTTCACAGAAAGATTGCTAATCATCCTGATATTCATTGTGTTGTACAGGTTTTTGGTCCATATCAAGCCTGTCATTAATTCAATCTCTCCTCTTTGGAGTCTCAATTTGGTACTGAGGGCTTTTACAGGCTCCTCCTTGGAAATAATGCATTTTCTGAACGTTAAATTACTTTCTTGGAAAAGTATTGTTCCTTTTGGTTACTTCTTCTACTAAAAGAGTATTTGAGTTATCTGCTCTTTTTTGTGAATATCCTTTTCTGATTTTTCATCAGGATAAGGCAGTATTACTTCCTGATATTCATCATTTTTTTCAGGTTTTGATTCGTATCAAACCTGTCATTAAGCCAATTTCTCCTCCTTGGAGTCTTATTTGGGTTCTGAAGGTTTTTTCAGGCTCTTCTATTTTGAGCATATGTTTGCTCAGGACATTCATTACTTTCATGGAAAGTATTGTTCTATTTGGACATCTCTTCAGCTAGAACAGTTTTGAATTATCTGTTCTTTCTTGTGAATCTCCTTGTTCTGATTTTTCATCAGGATAAGGTATTTTTTTGCTGTCCTCATTTAAATTTTCACCTAAGTTGTGAATTCTAACAACATTAATGGAGGAGTTATTGTCTTTTCCTTGTGTCCTAATCCTACGAATTCTTTGGTAAGATTCTTACATTCTTTAGGATGTGGTAAGAGTTTTGAAATATTATGTTGAAGCTACTCAGATTTCAGATAGACTTCTAGTCTATTTGTTATCTTTTCTGGTTTTAGGAAGATCAGAAGGCTTCTGCCATTTCTTTGGCATCTTGGTTAAGCTTTTGTTTCATCATGCTTATTTGGAGTCGGATTATTCCCCGTCTCAGAGGATTACGGCTCATTCTACTAGGTCAGTTTCTACTTCCTGGGCTTTTTAAGAATGAAGCTTCTGTTGATCAAATTTGCAAAGCAATGACTTGGTCTTCTTTGCATACTTTTACTAAATTCTACCATTTTGATGTTTTCTCTTCTTTAGAAGCAGTTTTTGGTAGAATAGTACTTCAGACAGCTGTTTCAGTTTTGATTCTTCTGCTTATAATTTCAGTTTTTTTCATTATTAAAATTGAAACTTTTGTTTTGGGTAGTGGATTAATTTTTCAGCGGAATTGGCTGTCTTTATTTTATCCCTCCCTCTCTAGTGACTCTTGCGTGGAAGTTCCACATCTTGGGTATTTATATCCCATACGTCACTAGCTCATGGACTCTTGCTAATTACATGAAAGAAAACATAATTTATGTAAGAACTTACCTGATAAATTCATTTCTTTCATATTAGCAAGAGTCCATGAGGCCCACCCTTTTTTTGTGGTGGTTATGATTTTTTTGTATAAAGCACAATTATTCCAATTCCTTATTTTTTTGATGCTTTCGCTCTTTTCTTATCACCCCACTTCTTGGCTATTCGTTAAACTGAATTGTGGGTGTGGTGAGGGGTGTATTTATAGGCATTTTAAGGTTTGGGAAACTTTGCCCCTCCTGGTAGGAATGTATATCCCATACGTCACTAGCTCATGGACTCTTGCTAATATGAAAGAAATTAATTTATCAGGTAAGTTCTTACATAAATTATGTTTTTGAATTTTGAGGGCGGATTTTTATCTCCAGAGATGTGGGACAGCTGTGGGAGCCAAATTTTCCCCCCTCCTACACTAACCTGTTTATGGATTGGTGGGAGCTGTCCCACATCTATGGAGATGGAAATCCCCCTGGAACATTTTGGTCCACTATTATGGTCGGTATATTGACGACCTGTTGCTGATCTGGTTGGGCACTGAATTGGAATTTAACCAATTTGTTAAACATCTTAACTATAATGAAATTGGTTTACAATGTATATGTGAGTTTTTAAAGGGTATGAGATAAACTTCCTGGACATTACTTTGCAAGGAACTATAACAGGTAGTATCATTACTAATATCTATAGGAAACCTCTAGAAGGAAATGCTTTACTGCACGCCCACAGTTGCCATCCAAGACATGTACCGTTTGTGGTGGTAAAGGGACAATTCATCAGAGTGAAAAGAAATTGCACTCTTAACAGAACTTTTATAGAACAGGCGACTGAATTGAAAAAACTTTAAAGAAAAAGAGGATACACTAACAATGTAATATCTAGAGCAGAAGGACAAGTAGCAAATGTTGACAGAAGTAGTTTACTCCAGAATCAAACCATCAAGAATAGAGACAAACGACAGGCGTTTAAAGGGGTCACTTTTTTGACAGAATTTAGCACCCAATACACCCAGATCTGTAGCATAATGAAGAAACCTTTTAAAAGCAGATAAGTTAGTTAACTGTGTAGAAAGCGGGCTACGTTGTTCATATAGAAGAACTAACACCCTAGGTAATGTTCTATCTCCCTCATCCCTACCTGACGTCAAAAAAACAATTAGCTCATTGTTAACCCATAAAGGGCTTTAGAAATGTACACAAAAATGCAGAGAATGTGAATTTATCACAGTCTCTGATAATTTCAGGTCTGAAGTCACAGGGGAAGTTTTCTCTAAACAGCTGCTTAAAATGCACATCTACTTATGTAATGTATGTCCTAACATGCATACAATGTCAGCTGCAATATGTAGGATTAACGACAACTGAAATCAAGGTTCGTATTAGGAACCATTTGTCCATCATTAAGACAGGGGAATCTACTACCCCCAGTGCAGCATTTCTCTAGGCACCATCATAAGAGCACAGCAAGCCTAAGGTGGCAAGCCATTGAGAGGGTCATGTGTCCCCCAAAAGGGGGTGATCACAACAAACTCTTGAGAAAGAGAGAGAGAGAGAGATGTACTGGATATTTAAACTTCAGACCAGGGTTCCCAATGGGCTCAACTCGAAATATGACCTCATAAACCATTGGAGGTGAAGCCCTTTGGGAAATGTTCTAATTTAATCAATTTGATTCTCTAGACATCCATCTCCATCTCTAAGAACAACTAACAGAGGGTTGAGTCCCCCTGTTTTTAGTCCACTATATGTGTTGTGTGTGTGTGTGTATATGTATATATATTTTTATATGTGAGTGTGTATGTATGTATGTATGTATGTGTATGTATATGTTCTTCTGAAGAGTGGCAACATGGGGTCCTTAAAACAGCTCTCAAATGACCTGAAAACAAAGATTGTTCAACATTATGGTTTAGGGGAAGGCTACAAAAAGCTATTGCAGAGATCATAGTAAGGAAATGAAAGACCACAGGCACAGTTCTTGTTAAGGCCAGAAGTAAAATATTGGAGAGGCAAAGGATGGTGAGAATGGTCAAAAACAGCCCACAGACCACCTCCAAAGACCTACAACATCATCTTGCTGCAGATGGTGTCACTGTGTATCGTTCAACAATTCAGCACACTTTGCACAAGGAGAAGCTGTATGGGAGAGTGATGCGGAAGAAACCTTTTCTACACACATGTAGAGGTATGCAAACGCACATTTGGACAAGCCAGCTTCATTTTGGAAGAAGGTGCTGTGGACTGATGAAACAAAGATTGAGTTATTTGGTCATAACAAGGGGCATTATGCATGGCGGCAAAAGAACACAGCATTCCAAGACAAACACTTGCTACCCACAGTAAAATTTGGTGGATGTTCCATCATGCTGTGGGCCTGTGTGGCCAGTGCCGGTAATGGGGAATCTTGTTAAAGTTGAGGGTCGCATGGATTCCACTCAATATCAGCAGATACTTGAGGAATCGGTCACAAAGTTGAAGTTACGCCGGGGCTGGATATTTCAACAAGACAATGACCCAAAACACTGCTCAAAATCTACTCTGGCATTTATGCAGAGGAACAAGTACAATGTTCTGGAATGGCCATTCCCAGTCCCCAGACCTGAATATCATTGAAAATATGTGGGGTGATTTGAAGCGGGCTGTCCATGTTCGGCAACCATCAAATCTAACTGAACTGGAGATGTTTTGCAAGGAGGAATGGTCCAAAATGCTTTCATCTAGTATCCACACACTCATTACAGGCTATAGGAAGCGTCTAGAGTCTGTTATTTTTGCTAAAGGAGGCTCTACTAAATATTGATGCAATATTTCTGTTGGGGTGCCCAAATTTATGCACCTGTCTAATTTTATTTTGATGCATATTGCACATTTTCTGTTCATCCAATAAACCTCATTTCACTACAGAAATATTACTGTGTTCTTTAGTTATTTGATAGATAAAAATAAAATTGATGATCCAAACACCCAATTATTTATAAATGAAAATCATGGAAATTGTCAGGGGTGCCTAAACTTTTGTATACGACTGTATGTACCTAAATTAATAAATCTCTACGCTTCCTAGTTTCTAAGTTAAATGATTTAGGGTAGTATCTCTTTAGTCTAGATAATGGCAAACAATTGCAGCACTTTTGTTTTAACCAATCAGTACACTGTTAGGGGTCAATTTATCAAGCTCCGTACCGCTGCTCCATAACCTGTCCGCCTGCTCTGAGACGGGGGACAGAAATCAACCCGATCGGCTTGATTGACACCCCCTGCTAATGGCCGATAATGGCCGCGAATCTACAGGGGACGGTATTGCACCAGCAGTTCACAAGAACTGCTGGTTCAATGATAAACGCTGTTGGCATTTATCGATGTGCAGCGGACATGATATGCTACATTGTATCATGTCCGCTCGCACATTTAATAAATTGACCCTTTAATGTTTTAATTAGCTAAACGGGTGTTTAGATCCTTAGCTATGATTAAGTCTTCCTAGTCGAAACATGTTAGCGGATCTTGCTGCTCTTTGCCTTATATTGTAACCCATGGATTTATTTTAACCAAAGTTGTGGAATATAGATTTCTTCTACAAGATACGACGAGTCCACGGATTCATCCTTTACTTGTGGGATATTATCCTCCTGCTAACAGGAAGTGGCAAAGAGCACCACAGCAGAGTTGTCTATATAGCTTCTCCCTTGACTCCACCCCCAGTCATTCTCTTTGCCTACACTAAGTAATAGGAAGGGTAAAGTGAAAGAGGTGATAAAATGATAGTTTTTAGTTTCTTCAAGCAAGACTTTTTTTATTTTAAATGGTACCGGTGAAGATTTCTGCCTGGAGACTGATGATCTTAGCAGTTGTCACTAAGATCCAGAGAAGTTCCCACAGAATACCTGAGGAGTACTTAAGAAACTTCAGTGTGAGGAACGTTTTTCATGCTACAAGCATTGAGGTATGTTCAGTAATTTTTTTTTTCTGGAGAGACTGTGTTATTTCAGAATTGGCTGACAGTATTCCCATAAGGGAAGGGGTAAGCAGTAATCCTAATCTGAAAGAGAAGGGTATTACTGGGACCTGTATGTTGGGCTGAAAAAATGGTTGACACTGATGGCATAATGTTTGTTAGGCAACGATTTTATGTTTGGAGGACAATTAACGTTTTTTTCTTTTGTGTGAAGCAAACATTTTTTATTATTATGGCAATGGAGGGTGCACATGGCTTATTTTAGACCTGGGTATATTGAAACCCACATGGCTAGGTTTTAGACCGCTTTGTAGCGGTTTCTTTGCAAGGCTGTGAGACATCGATGTAGATGAGCGGGTCCTATTTTCGCACCTCAGTTGCGCAGTTGAATTTCCCATGCAAGCAGCAAGCTCCAGCTCCAGTGGGCCTCAAAGGAAGGATTGGGCCTAATCGAAGTGTTAAACTGGTTTTACAGACCCCTGAGGGCAGGTAGGCGCCACAGCAGAGGTGCAGGTTTTTTTTTTGGTTAATCATAACGTTTTTTTGAATAACGTTTTTGTCATTAAGGGTTAAGTATTCCTTTCCTTGTGGTGCAATCTTAGCTGGCAAGATAAGGCACATATATACTAAAATTGGGATAATTTTATCATTTTAAATCAGTTTTGGAAAATTTGTACGCTTTTTTTCTCTTAAAGGCGCAGTACCGTTTTTCAGATTGTTATTTTTTTCACTAAATAAAGTGTTTTCAAGCCTGTTTGTGGTCATTACTAGCCTGTGTTAACATGTCTGACATTGAGGAAAGCCAATGTGCCATGTGTTTAGAAGCCATTGTGGAACCCCCTCTTCAAATGTGTCCCTCATGTACTGAAAGGGCCTTACATTGCAAAGAGCATATTTTAGCTGATAAAAGTATGTCTCAGGATTATTCTCAGACAGAAGAGAATCAGGTTATGCCATCTGCTTCTCCCCAAGTGTCACAACCTTTAACGCCCGCCCAAGCGACGCCAAATACTTCTAGTGCGTCTAATTCTTTCACCCTGCAAGATATAGCTGCAGTTATGTCTACTACCCTTATAGAGGTATTATCTAAACTGCCTGGTTTACAGGGTAAGCGCAGCAGGTCAGGTATTAGAGTAAATGCTGTGCCCTCTGAAGTGTTATTGGCCATTTCCGATGTACCCTCACAGTGTTCTGATTTTGGGGTGGGGGAATTGCTCTCTGAGGGAGAGCTTTCTGATTCAGGAAAGATGTTCCCTCAAACAGACTCAGATGTGACGGCCTTTAAATTTAAGCTTGAACACCTCCGCTTGTTACTCAGGGAGGTCTTAGCGACTCTGGATGATTGTGACCCTATTGTCATTCCACCAGAGAAACTGCGTAAAATGGATAAATATCTAGAGGTCCCTACTTACACTAATGTTTTTCTAGTCCCTAGAAGAATTTCGGACATTGTTACTAAGGAATGGGATAGACCAGGCATTCCGTTCTCTCCCCCTCCTACTTTTAAGAAAATGTTTCCCATATCTGACACCATTCGGGATTCCTGGCAGAACCTTCCTAAGGTGGAGGGAGCTATTTCTACCCTGGCTAAGCGTACAACTATACCTATTGAGGACAGTTGTGCTTTCAAAGATCCTATGGATAAAAAATTAGAGGGGCTTCTAAAGAAATTGTTTATTCATCAGGGTTTTCTTCTACAACCTATAGCGTGCATTGTTCCAGTAACTACTGCAGCAGCTTTTTGGTTTGAGGCTCTCGTGGAGTCTCTTAAGGTTGAGACCCCATTAGATGAGATTTTGGATAGAATTAAGGCTCTCAAGCTAGCTAATTCTTTTATTACGGATGCCGCTTTCCAAATGGCTAAATTAGCGGCAAAGAATGCAGGCTTTGCCATTTTAGAGCGTTATGGCTTAAGTCTTGGTCTGTTGATGTGTCATCTAAATACAAGCTTTTAGCTATTCCCTTTAAGGGTAAGACCCTATTCGGGCCTGAACTAAAGAAGATCATTTCTGACATTACTGGAGGTAAAGCTCATGCCCTTCCTCAGGACAAGACGGTTAAAATGAGGACCAAACAGAATAATTTTCGTTCGTTTCGAAACTTTTTAAAGGCGGTCCCTCTACTTCCTCATCCGCCTCTAAGCAGGAGGGGAACTTTGCTCAATCCAAGTCAGTCTGGAGACCTAACCAGACCTGGAATAAAGGTAAACAGGCCAAGAAGTCCGCTGCTGTTACCAAGACAGCATGAAGGGGCAGCCCCCGATCTGGGACCGGATCTAGTAGGGGGCAGACTTTCTCTCTTCGCTCAGGCTTGGGCAAGAGACGTTCAGGATTCCTGGGCATTAGAAATTGTGACCCAGGGGTATCGTCTAGAATTCAAGGATTCTCTCCCAAGAGGGAGATTTCATCTTTCACGTTTGTCTGTAGACCAGACAAAAAGAGAGGTGTTCTTACGCTGTGCAGAAGACCTATATACTATGGGTGTAATCTGCCTAGTTCCAAAATAAGAACAAGGGCAGGGGTTTTACTCCTATCTGTTCATGGTTCCCAAAAAAGAGGGAACCTTCAGACCGATTTTAGATCTCAAAAGTCTAAACAAATTTCTCAGAGTCCCATCGTTCAAGATGGAGACCATACGAACAATTTTACCAATGATCCAGGAGGGTCAATATATGACCACCGTGGATTTGAAGGATGCGTATCTTCACATTCCTATCCACAAAGATCATCACCAGTTCCTCAGGTTCGCCTTCCTGGACAAACATTACCAGTTTGTGGCCCTTCCTTTTGGGTTGGCCACAGCTCCCAGATTCTTCACAAAGGTGCTAGGGTCCCTTCTGGCAGTTCTAAGGCCGCGGGGTATAGCAGTGGCGCCCATTTTGATTCAGGCGTCAACTTACCATCTAGCCAAATCTCACACGGACATCGTGTTGGCTTTTCTAAGAACTTACGGGTGGAAGGTGAACATAAAAAAGAGTTCACTAGTTCCTCTGACAAGAGTTCCATTCCTAAGAACTCTGATAGACTCGGTAGACATGAACATTTTTCTGACTGAGGTCAGAAAATCAAAGATCTTAACTACTTGCCGAGCACTTCATTCCATTCCTCGGCCATCAGTGGCGCAGTGTATGGAGGTCATTGGGTTAATGGTAGCGGCAATTGACATAGTTCCGTTTGCTCGCTTACATCTCAGACCACTGCAGCTGTGCATGCTCAGACAGTGGAATGGGGATTATGCAGATTTATCTCCATGGATAAATCTGGATATAGAGACCAGAGACTCTCTTCATTGGTGGTTGTCACAGGATCATCTGTCCCAGGGAATGTGCTTCCGCAGGCCAGCATGGGTCATAATAGTGACGACGGACGCCAGCCTCTTGGGCTGGGGTGCAGTTTGGAATTCCCTGAAGGCTCAGGGTGTTTGGACTCGGGAGGAGTCCCTACTACCAATAAATATTCTGGAACTGAGAGCGATATTAAACGTCCTTCAAGCGTGGCCTCAGCTGGCTTTGGCCAAATTCATAAGATTCAAGTCGGACAATATCACGACTGTAGCATATATCAATCATCAAGGGGGAACAAAGAGTTCTCTACGGATGATAGAGGTTTCCAAAATAATTTGATGGGCAGAGACTCACTCTTGCCATCTATCAGCAATATATATCCCAGGAGTGGAGAACTGGGAAGCAGACTTTTCATCCGGGGGAGTGAGAGCTCCATCCGGAGGTGTTTGCAAAATTGATTCATCAATGGGGCACACCGGAATTGGATCTGATGGCATCTCGTCAGAATGCCAAACTTCCTTGTTACGGGTCCAGATTAAGGGATCTAGCAGTACCTTGGTCATTCAACCTGGCTTATGTGTTTCCTCCTTTTCCTCTCCTACCTCGTCTGATTGCCAGAATCAAACAGGAGAGGGCTTTGGTTATCTTGATAGCGCCTGCGTGGCCACGCAAGACTTGGTATGCAGATCTGGTGGAAATGTCATCTCTGCCACCGTGGAAACTGACACTGAGACAGGACCTTCTCATTCAGGGTCCGTTCCAACATCCAAATCTAATTTCTCTGCAACTGACTGCCTGGAGATTGAACGCTTGATTTTATCTAAGCGGGGATTCTCTGAGTCTGTCATTGTTACCTTGATTCAGGCTCGAAAGCCTGTCACTTGGAAAATTTACCATAAGATATTGCATAAATATCTTTATTGGTGCAAATCCAAAGGCTACTCATGGAGTAAGGGCAGGTTTCCTAGGATTTTGTCCTTTCTCCAAGAAGGATTGGAGAAGGGGTTATCAGCTAGATCCTTAAAGGGGACAGATTTCTGCTTTGTCAATCTTACTACACAAGCGTCTGGCAGATGTCCCTTTTTTTTGTCAGGCTTTGGTTAGAATTAAGCCTGTGTTTAAACCCGTTGCTCCGCCATGGAGTTTGAATTTAGTTCTTAATGTTCTTCAAGGGGTTCCGTTTGAACCCATGCATTCCATAGATATTAAACTTCTATCTTGGAAAGTTCTGTTTTTAGTTGCTATCTCTTCTGCTCAGAGAGTTTCTGAGCTATCTGCGTTACAATGCGACTTGCCTTATCTTATATTCCATTCTGATAAGGTGGTGAACAGATTTGTAAGGCTGCGACTTGGTCTTCCCTTCATACCTTTTCCAAATTTTCCAAATTTGATACTTTTGCTTCTTCTGAGGCTATTTTTGGGTGAAAAGTTCTTCAAGCAGTGGTGCCTTCTGTTTAGGTATCTGTCTTGTCCCTCCCGTTCATCCGTGTCCTGTAGCTTTGGTATTGTATCCCACAAGTAAAGGATGAATCGTGGACTCGTCGTATCTTTTAGAAGAGACGTAAATTTATGCTTGCCTGATAAATTGATTTTTTCTACGATACGACGAGTCCACGGCCCTCCCTGTCAATTTAAGACAGATTATATTATTTTTTGTTTAAAACTTCAGTCACCTCTGCAGCTTTTAGTTTCTCCTTTTTTCTTCCTATACCTTCGGTCGAATGACTGGGGGGTGGAGTCAAGGGAGTAGCTATATAGACAGCTCTGCTGTGGTGCTCTTTGCCACTTCCTGTTAGCAGGAGGATAATATCCCACAAGTAAAGGATGAATCCGTGGACTCGTCGTATCGTAGAAGAAATCTATTTATCAGGTAAGTATAAATTTCCTTTTTTCGTTTTAAACGTTACCTGCTACAGAACTTTTTTTTCTAGAATTACTTATACCAGGCAGCAGGAACGAATCTTGTGCTTGGATCTCTAGAACAGCTGATTGCTGACAACACCGGTATCTGGAGTATCGGATTGGCTCAGCAGGGTCACATGTTTTCTGTTTCCTGCACAGTAGGACTCCTGAGCTTTTTGTGAGTTACATAGTGCACCGGAGGGCTCCTGAAATTTGTCTTCGGACAAGGACCTGATCAGCAGCGGTGAGTTATTTAGGTCTGTGTGACCGCACCAGCAATAATTGCTTTTGAATCTCCTGTAGTGCTGTATTGGTGGGGTGTGGATGTCACAGCACATTTTACTCTCTGCTCCTGGCGTATTTAGAGGGAATATAGGGACTCGGGTCAATTATATGATACATACTGAAGTCCTATGACCTAATAAATGCTTCCAGAGATGTGGCTTATTGTCAATGTTTGTGCTAAGCCCTTGAATATTATTTTAAAGGAACAGTGAACATTCTTTTACCTATTTAAATCATGGAAAAAACCCTATTAAGAAAATAGGGAAAATAATGCTCTTTCTATACATAAAGTATATAATTTTCCACTTAAAATTTAACTTTTACTAGTTATAGTTAAAAAAAAAAAAAAAAAAAAAAAAAAAAAAAGGCTGCAGAAATAGAAATTGTATCTAGCGTGCCAGAAAAATAGTTAAACACAACTCTGTAACTGTGACTTGTATAAAGTACTTCAATGCTGCTGATTTTAGGTTGTCTATCACATTCGAGGAGGAGGGGAAAAATCAACGATATTAGGTAAATTTTTAGAGCCTCTATTTAGGAACTATGTCCTGTATTGCCCTATATTAGGGTAGATAAGCCACTAAATATGCTATATATACCTTCCCACAATATGCCCCAAATGTTAAAACAACAAATAAAAATATCAATTAGTAGATAGTCTGAAATTAACAGAGTACAGTTGAAATAAACACGAAGCCCCTGACGCGGTGCGTTTCACTTATAAGCTTCCTCATTGAAGTACTTTATACAAGTCGGTTACAGAGTTGTGTTTTTCTGGCACACTAGATACAATTTCTATTTCTTTCATGTAATTAGCAAGAGTCCATGAGCTAGTGACGTATGGGATATACATTCCTACCAGGAGGGGCAAAGTTTCCCAAACCTCAAAATGCCTATAAATACACCCCTCACCACACCCACAAATCAGTTTTACAAACTTTGCCTCCTATGGAGGTGGTGAAGTAAGTTTGTGCTAGATTCTACGTTGATATGCGCTCCGCAGCAGGTTGGAGCCCGGTTTTCCTCTCAGCGTGCAGTGAATGTCAGAGGGATGTGAAGAGAGTATTGCCTGTTTGAATTCAATGATCTCCTTCTACGGGGTCTATTTCATAGGTTCCCTGTTATCGGTCGTAGAGATTCCTCTCTTACCTCCCTTTTCAGATCGACGATATACTCTTATATATATACCATTACCTCTGCTGATTTTCGTTTCAGTACTGGTTTGGCTTTCTACAAACATGTAGTCCTGGGGTAAGTAAGTCTTATTTTCTGTGACACTCTAAAGCTATGGTTGGGCACTTTTTTAAAGTTCTAAATATATGTATTCAAACATTTATTTGCCTTGACTCAGAATGTTCAACATTCCTTTTTTTCAGACAGTCAGTTTCATATTTGGGATAATGCATTTGAATCAATAATTTTTCTTACCTTAAAAATTTGACTTTTTCCCTGTGGGCTGTTAGGCTCGCGGGGGCTGAAAATGCTTCATTTTATTGCGTCATTCTTGGCGCATACTTTTTTGGCGCAAAAAATCTTTTCTGTTTCCGGCGTCATACGTGTCGCTGGAAGTTGCGTCATTTTTTGACGTTCTTTTGCGCCAAAAATGTCGGCGTTCCGGATGTGGCGTCATTTTGGCGCCAAAAGCATTTAGGCGCCAAATAATGTGGGCGTTTTTTTTTGGCGCTAAAAAAATATGGGCGTCGCTTTTGTCTCCACATTATTTAAGTCTCATTTTTCATCGCTTCTGGTTGCTAGAAGCTTGTTCTTTGGCATTTTTTCCCATTCCTGAAACTGTCATTTAAGGAATTTGATCAATTTTGCTTTATATGTTGTTTTTTCTCTTACATATTGCAAGATGTCTCACGTTGCATCTGAGTCAGAAGATACTTCAGGAAAATCGCTGTCTGGTGCTGGAACTACCAAAGCTAAGTGTATCTGCTGTAAACTTTTGGTAGCTGTTCCTCCAGCTGTTGTTTGTATTAAATGTCATGACAAACTTGTTAATGCAGATAATATTTCCTTTAGTAAAGTACCATTACCTGTTGCAGTTCCAACAACATCTAATGTTCAGAGTGTTCCTGATAACATAAGAGATTTTGTTTCTGAATCCATTAAGAAGGCTATGTCTGTTATTCCTCCTTCTAGTAAACACAAAAAATCTTTTAAAACTTCTCATAATCCAGATGAATTTTTAAATGAACATCATCATTCTGATTCTAATGATTCCTCTGGTTCAGAGGATTCTGTCTCAGAGGTTGATGCTGATAAATCTTCATATTTTATTTAAAATGGAATTTATTCGTTCTTTACTTAAAGAAGTTTTAATTGCTTTAGAAATTGAGGATTCTGGTCCTCTTGATACTAAATCTAAACGTTTAGACAAGGTCTTTAGATCTCCTGTGGTTATTCCAGAAGTTTTTCCTGTTCCTGGTGCTATTTCTGAAGTAATTTCCAGAGAATGGAATAATTTGGCTAATTCATTTACTCCCTCTAAACGTTTTAAGCAATTATATCCTGTGCCGTCCGACAGATTAGAGTTTTGGGACAAAATCCCTAAAGTTGATGGGGCTATTTCTACCCTTGCTAAACGTACTACTATTCCTACGTCAGATGGTACTTCCTTTAAGGATCCTTTAGATAGGAAAATTGAATCCTTTCTAAGAAAAGCTTATCTGTGTTCAGGTAATCTTCTTAGACCTGCTATATCATTGGCTGATGTTGCTGCAGCTTCAACTTTTTGGTTGGAAACTTTAGCGCAACAAGTAACAGATCATGATTCTCATAATATTATTATTCTTCTTCAACATGCTAATAATTTTATCTGTGATGCCATTTTTGATATTATCAGAGTTGATGTCAGGTTTATGTCTCTAGCTATTTTAGCTAGAAGAGCTTTATGGCTTAAAACTTGGAATGCTGATATGTCTTCTAAATCGACTCTACTTTCCCTTTCTTTCCAGGGTAATACATTATTTGGTTCTCAGTTGGATTCTATTATCTCAACTGTTACTGGTGGGAAAGGATCTTTTTTACCACAGGATAAAAAATCTAAAGGTAAAAACAGGGCTAATAATCGTTTTCGTTCCTTTCGTTTTCAACAAAGAACAAAAGCCTGATCCTTCATCCTCAGGAGCAGTTTCAGTTTGGAAACCATCTCCAGTCTGGAATAAATCCAAGCCTTCTAGAAAAGCAAAGCCAGCTTCTAAGTCCACATGAAGGTGCGGCCCTCATTCCAGCTCAGCTGGTAGGGGGCAGATTACGTTTTTTTCAAAGAAATTTGGATCAATTCTGTTCACAATCTTTGGATTCAGAACATTGTTTCAGAAGGGTACAGAATTGGTTTCAAGATAAGACCTCCTGCAAAGAGATTTTTTCTTTCCCGTGTCCCAGTAAACCCAGTGAAAGCTCAAGCATTTCTGAAATGTGTTTCAGATCTAGAGTTGGCTGGAGTAATTATGCCAGTTCCAGTTCTGGAACAGGGGCTGGGGTTTTATTCGAATCTCTTCATTGTACCAAAGAAGGAGAATTCCTTCAGACCAGTTCTGGATCTAAAAATATTGAATCGTTATGTAAGGATACCAACATTCAAAATAGTAACTGTAAGGACTATCCTGCCTTTTGTTCAGCAAGGGCATTATATGTCTACAATAGATTTACAGGATGCATATCTGCATATTCCGATTCATCCAGATCACTATCAGTTTCTGAGATTCTCTTTCCTAGACAAGCATTACCAGTTTGTGGCTCTGCCGTTTGGCCTAGCTACAGCTCCAAGAATTTTTACAAAGGTTCTCGGTGCCCTTCTGTCTGTAATCAGAGAACAGGGTATTGTGGTATTTCCTTATTTGGACGATATCTTGGTACTTGCTCAGTCTTCACATTTAGCAGAATCTCATACGAATCGACTTGTGTTGTTTCTTCAAGATCATGGTTGGAGGATCAATTCACTAAAAAGTTCATTGATTCCTCAGACAAGGGTAACCTTTTTGGGTTTCCAGATAGATTCAGTGTCCATGACTCTGTCTTTGACAGACAAGAGACGTCTAAAATTGATTTCAGCTTGTCGAAACCTTCAGTCACAATCATTCCCTTCGGTAGCCTTATGCATGGAAATTCTAGGTCTTATGACTGCTGCATCGGACGCGATCCCCTTTGCTCGTTTTCACATGCGACCTCTTCAGCTCTGTATGCTGAACCAATGGTGCAGGGATTACACAAAGATATCTCAATTAATATCTTTAAAACCGATTGTACGACATTTTCTGACGTGGTGGACAGATCACCATCATTTAATTCAGGGGGCTTCTTTTGTTCTTCCGACCTGGACTATAATCTCAACAGATGCAAGTCTTACAGGTTGGGGAGCTGTGTGGGGATCTCTGACGGCACAAGGGGTTTGGGAATCTCAGGAGGTGAGATTACCGATCAATATTTTGGAACTCCGTGCAATTTTCAGAGCTCTTCAGTCTTGGCCTTTTCTGAAGAGAGAGTCGTTCATTTGTTTTCAGACAGACAATGTCACAACTGTGGCATACATCAATCATCAAGGAGGGACTCACAGTCCTCTGGCTATGAAGGAAGTATCTCGAATTCTGGTTTGGGCGGAATCCAGCTCCTGTCTAATCTCTGCGGTTCATATCCCAGGTATAGACAATTGGGAAGCGGATTATCTCAGTCGCCAAACGTTGCATCCGGGCGAATGGTCTCTTCACCCAGAGGTATTTCTTCAGATTGTTCAAATGTGGGAACTCCCAGAAATAGATCTGATGGCTTCTCATCTAAACAAGAAACTTCCCAGGTATCTGTCCAGATCCCGGGATCCTCAGGCGGAGGCAGTGGATGCATTATCACTTCCTTGGAAGTATCATCCTGCCTATATCTTTCCGCCTCTAGTTCTTCTTCCAAGAGTAATCTCCAAGATTCTGAAGGAATGCTCGTTTGTTCTGCTGGTAGCTCCAGCATGGCCTCACAGGTTTTGGTATGCGGATCTTGTCCGGATGGCCTCTTGTCAGCCGTGGACTCTTCCGTTAAGACCAAACCTTCTGTCGCAAGGTCCTTTCTTCCATCAGGATCTCAAATCCTTAAATTTAAAGGTATGGAGATTGAACGCTTGATTCTTGGTCAAAGAGGTTTCTCTGACTCTGTGATTAATACTATGTTACAGGCTCGTAAATCTGTATCTAGAGAGATATATTATAGAGTCTGGAAGACTTATATTTCTTGGTGTCTTTCTCATCATTTTTCCTGGCATTCTTTTAGAATTCCAAGAATTTTACAGTTTTTTCAGGATGGTTTAGATAAAGGTTTGTCCGCAAGTTCCTTGAAAGGACAAATCTCTGCTCTTTCTGTTCTTTTTCACAGAAAGATTGCTAATCTTCCTGATATTCATTGTTTTGTACAAGCTTTGGTTCGTATAAAACCTGTCATTAAGTCTATTTCTCCTCCTCCTTTTGAACCCATGCATTCATTGGACATTAAATTACTTTCTTGGAAAGTTTTGTTCCTTTTGGCCATCTCTTCTGCCAGAAGAGTCTCTGAATTATCTGCTCTTTCTTGTGAGTCTCCTTTTCTGATTTTTTCATCAGGATAAGGCGGTGTTGCGAACTTCTTTTGAATTTTTACCGAAGGTTGTGAATTCCAACAGCATTAGTAGAGAAATTGTGGTTCCTTCATTATGTCCTAATCCTAAGAATTCTAAGGAGAAATCGTTGCATTCTTTGGATGTTGTTAGAGCTTTGAAATATTATGTTGAAGCTACTAAGTCTTTCCGAAAGACTTCTAGTCTATTTGTCATCTTTTCCGGTTCTAGAAAAGGTCAGAAAGCTTCTGCCATTTCTTTGGCATCTTGGTTGAAATCCTTAATTCACCATGCTTATGTCGAGTCGGGTAAAACTCTGCCTCAAAGGATTACAGCTCATTCTACTAGGTCAGTTTCAACTTCCTGGGCGTTTAGGAATGAGGTTGATCAGATTTGCAAAGCAGCAACTTGGTCCTCTTTGCATACTTTTACTAAATTCTACCATTTTGATGTGTTTTCTTCTTCTGAAGCAGTTTTTGGTAGAAAAGTACTTCAGGCAGCGGTTTCAGTTTGAATCTTCTGCTTATGTTTTCATTAAACTTTATTTTGGGTGTGGATTATTTTCAGCAGGAATTGGCTGTCTTTATTTTATCCCTCCCTCTCTAGTGACTCTTGCGTGGAAAGATCCACATCTTGGGTAGTCATTATCCCATACGTCACTAGCTCATGGACTCTTGCTAATTACATGAAAGAAAACATAATTTATGTAAGAACTTACCTGATAAATTCATTTCTTTCATATTAGCAAGAGTCCATGAGGCCCACCCTTTTTGTGGTGGTTATGATTTTTTTGTATAAAGCACAACTATTCCAATTCCTTATTTTATATGCTTTCGCGCTTTTTTTATCACCCCACTTCTTGGCTATTCGTTAAACTGATTTGTGGGTGTGGTGAGGGGTGTATTTATAGGCATTTTGAGGTTTGGGAAACTTTGCCCCTCCTGGTAGGAATGTATATCCCATACGTCACTAGCTCATGGACTCTTGCTAATATGAAAGAAATGAATTTATCAGGTAAGTTCTTACATAAATTATGTTTTTTGCTGCCTTTTTTAACTATAACTAGTAAAAGTTAAATTTTAAGTGGAAAAATATATACTTTGTGTAGAAAGAGCATTCTTTTCCCTATTTTCTTAATAGGGTTTTTTCCTTGATTTAAATGTTGTAATATGCTCTAGGCACACTCCCAGCCAGTTACCTCCTTCTATAATATAGACAACAAGGTCAGCTGGGAGACGATAGAATTATTGCCTATTCCAGCAAATCTGGGATCACTTCCCTTTGATTTGTTATATATTTATATATTCTTTTACCTATGTTAATATATATTTGTGAACAAAACTATATATAATATATGTGTGTGTATATGTATGTATGTGTGTGTGTGTATGTATATATGTATATATGTGTGTGTGTGTATGTGTATATATATATATATATATATATATATATATATATATATATATATATATATATATATATATATATATATATATATATACATACATACATACATGCGCACACACACACACGTGTGTGTTTATCTCTGTGTGTGTGTATATATATATATATATATATATATATATATATATATATATATATATATATATATATATATATATATATATATATATATATATATATATATATATATATATATATATATATACATACACATATATATATATATATATATATACATACATACATACATACATACATACATACATACATACAGTGTGTGTGTGTATATATATATCTATATCTATATATCAGTGAAGTTTTTGCACTCACCGGTTCACATCAACTGCCAGAGTGCTGTATGTACGTGTTGTATGGGACATAACAAACAAGATTCTGTATCAGTGGTTACAGTATACACATTAGCTGTCTTGACTTGCGATCAGTCTCTTATTAACTGGTCATATGTAAGGGTGAAGGATGTAGAGGGACCTCTGTGCACAAGTCGTAATAAGTAGGGTCTGTGATTATAATAAAACAGTGACCCATATCGTGTGCAGTAGTAGGTTCATCCTAAGTGTGGTGTATAGACCGAGTGGTTTACTCTGGTTTCGGTTGGTAACTATAGTTAAAACGTCAACAAAATTTGTTCTGCGCAATGGTTTCTTCTTTACTTTATGGCGATATTAACTTATCCCGATTATCACACCATTGAGGTTATGCATATAAAAACTACACCACTATGAATATACACATGAATTTAAAACACAAGTTCTCTATACAATGTCTGAGATATGAAGTATGTAATATTGTTGTTCTTTGATATGCCGAAACTGACTTATGGGCATTTCCGGGTTTACGAGATGGTGGAACGCAGGTTTGCGTTCCAATACAGCAGTTTGGCACCACTGTATGAAAAAGAGGCATGCACAATGTTAGTTTAGATACTTTCACACCACCATATATGAGTGTACAGGTAGCCCTCAGTTTACGCCAGGGTTAGGTTCCAGAAGGAATGGTTGTAAATTGAAACCGTTGTAAATTGAAACCCAGTTTATAATGTAAGTCAATGGGAAGTGAGGGAGTTAGGTTCCAGGCCCCTCTCAAAATTGACATAAGTAACACCTAATACATTATTTTTAAAGCTTTGAAATGAAGACTTTAAATGGTAAACAGCATTATAAACCTAAAAATATACTGTAGATTGTATCATCATCAAACTAAGTTTAATAAACAAAAACATTTGCTAAACCGCACCTAATAAAATTATCACACAAACACAGACTGTATCATCATCAATCTAAGTTTAATGAACAAAAACAAAATAATCACACAACAGACTGTATCATCATCAAACTAAGTTTAATGTAGAAAAAACGTTTTTTTACTTGCATTTTTCTGCAGCTAAGGGAAGTGGCTGATAGATCTTGTTCCTTTAAAAACGGCTCTATTGCTCAAGTCTGGTTATACACTGATTGATTTCAGCCTGCCTGTGTTTAATCACACAACAGACTGTATCATCAACAAACTAAGTTTAATATAGAAAAAAAAATTATTTGCATTTTTCTGCAGCTAAGGGATGTGGCAGCTAGATCTTGTTCCTTTAAAAACGGATCCATTGCTCAGGTCTGGTTATACACTGATTAGCCTGCCTGTGTTTAATCACACAGCAGACTGCATCATCATCAAACTAAGTTTAATGAACAAAAACGTTTTTTACTTGCCTTTTTCTGCAAACGGTTCATTGAGTCTGCAGCTAAGGGAAGTGGCTGCTAGATCTTGTTCCTTTGAAAGCTGATCCATTGATCATGTCTGTCTTGCTTTTCTTTGCATGTGTTTGCTGCAACACAAGCGGACAGCTCCACCTACTGGCTATTTTAATGTATGCATGTGCTAATGCTTTCAATAACAGTCAATGCTTTTCAATAGCAAAAAAAAAGGGTGTTATTCTGAAACGGCGCAAATTGAACCGTCGTAAACCGAGGGCCACCTGAGGTAGCCCTCAGTTTACGCCGGGGTTAGGTTCCAGAAGGAATGGTTGTAAATTGAAACCGTTGTAAATTAAAACCCAGTTTATAATGTAAGTCAATGGGAAGTGAGGGAGATAGGTTCCAGGCCCCTCTCAAAATTGTCATAAGTAACACCTAATACATTATTTTTAAAGCTTTGAAATGAAGACTTTAAATGCTAAACAGCATTATAAACCTAATACAATAATCACACAACACAGACTTAACTTGTATTTTTCTGCAAACGGTTCTTTCTATGCATTCCAATCTGGACTGATTTATAGACAGGAAGATCTTGTTCCTTTGAAATCTGCTTGATAGATAAGGTCTGGTTAGACTGATTAAATTTCAGCTTGCTTTGCTGCAACACAAGCGGACAGCTCCACCTACTGGCTATTTTAATAAATGCACTGCTTCTCAATGCTTTTCAATAGCAGTCACATGACTGGAAAAAAGGTTGTTATTCTGAAACGGTTTAAATTGAACCGTTGTAAAACGAGGGCCACCTGGGGTATGTATGTGTGTGTGTGTATATATATATATATATATATATATATATATATATATATATATATATATAATTTGTATGAGCAGTGAAGATTTTGCACTCTCAATAAAAAATATCCTATGACAGCTAGTTATCGGCAGGACCGAGTAAGTGTATACTACTCGCCAGTGTAGATGCAAAGTTATCAACAGCCAGTCATTTAGCATCCGCCCATAGGGGGCTACACTAACTCTTACGATCTTTTACATTGTGGCATTATATATTCTGCAATGTTTTGTTTTTTTAATGAAAGTTAACTGATGTCTCTCATGCCCCTATACATCTACTATATAATCTCAAGAGATTGTGGTGAAATCCCACAAGTTCAAAGTGTGAACTCTGCACTGATGATGCTGATTGGCTGTTGTTGAAGGTCATCTGCTCTTACTCTGAGCTGGAGACATTTTAGGTAAAATATCCTTTTTTTTTTTTTCATGTTCATGAGATTTTGAGGGGCCATAAAGTCAAAATTAAACTTTCAAGATTCAGTTAGAACTTGCATTTTTAAACTACTTTCCACTTTATTTCCTTTAGAAAATTTGATTTGTTCTCTTAGTATCCTTTTATTGAAACACATACATAGCTAGCCTTAGGAGCAGCAATACACTACTGGGATCTAGCTGAAAATCTGTTCTACCTATCATCATTGGCTCACCGTGTGTATTCAGCTAGCTCCCAGTGGTGCATTGCTGCCTCATCAACAAAGGATTCCAAGAGAATGATGCACATTTTATTATAGAAGTACATTTTGAAGTTGTTTAAAATTGAATGTTCTATAAAAATCATGAAACAAAAATGTTGTTTCATGTCACTTAAGTCTACTTTTTACATAAATGCAGCATCACTTAAGTAATTTAGAAAAAGGATAAAGACCCTTTAATACACATGCTGCACATTTTAAAGCGGTTCTCCTTCTTGAGGTGCAGTTTTTCTGGCATCCAGTAAAGCCCCTTGTAAACTGTAAACAATATATATTTAAATTCTCAGCTGACAGCTTGTGCGTTAATACGGATTTGCTATGAAACACAAGGAGATATCATTGTTTTAACAATAGCTATACAGTCTTGTTTTTGTGACAGGCAGAACCTTTTGATGTCTTGTGTGTTTGCAGATTTTATAAACTAAAGTGATCTGTTGTAACTATTAAGTTTCAAATTCTATAATTTGCTTCTCTTGGCCACATACAATAATGTTACAATCAACATCTGCCACCTAGTGCCAGAATTTTAATTTCATATCTCATGGAAGATTTTTTTGGTCTCTAATGCTGTATTTTTGCTTGTTTTGCATTGCACACTAGCTTTACTGTGTGCTAAGTATAGCAAGAAATCAGTAATTGTTTTATGTACTGTAACATTTTGCTTTTATATTATTTTGTATAGAGGACTTTAAGTTTTGAGTTGAGTTAATTTTAAACAATAAAAATAAGTCAATTTATTTATAGGCATGGCTGTCAGATTACTCTTACATGGTATGTTAAAGGAATAGTCTAGTCAAAATTAAACTTTCATGATTCAGATAGAGCATGCAATTTTAAGCAACTTTCTAATTTACTCCTATTATAACATTTTATTTGTTCTCTTGCGGTCTTTAATTGAATGTAAGCATAGGAGCCAGCCTATTTTTGGTTCAGCACCTGGGTAGCGCTTGCTGATTGGTGGCTACAATTAGACACCAATCAGAAAGTGCTTCCCAGGTGCTGAACCAAAAATTGTGTAATAGTGTGTGAAGGGATGGTGCAGGGAGTATCTAGCCTCTTTTTTAAAATAAGCTCCTCACTAGCTTATAGGAAATAGGAAGTTGAAATCAAGATAAAAATAAAAGGGCGCTTCTGCAGTTAACACTGTTTATACAAGAATATCTATATACGTCTCCAAACATGTTTTATGCTTATATGTCTCAAAAACTTAAAAAGCTATCCTATTGTGTATAGTTCCTACAATAATGACATAAGGGTGTGTAATTAAGGATTTATTTAAATGTAAACAATATTCATTTCATCAGCATAGAATTTTAAAATCACATATAGGGACGTCTCCCTTGAAGCAGCTAGCTATTTTCCAAAATCGGTTATCCAAAAAAAAAAAAAAAAAAAAAAAAAAAATATATATATATATATATATATATATATATATATATATATATATATATATATATATATATATTGGACAAAACAGCACAAATAAAACCGAATGCTAAGACGTTTTTAAACGAATTAAACGTTAAAAGTCAAAGTCCGGTTCCACAACCACCTTTTTCACTTTTTACTCTTTGGCCCAAATTATATTGCCAGAAACTTATCCCAGCAGCTTAGAGTTGAGAATTGCTGCTTAGCGAAAGTGTATACATATACTCAATCCTGGAGAATCACACTTGTACAGTTCCCACAAGTGAATGCCGTTTTCAACCTATGGGGACAAAAAAACGTTTTACCTTTGCTGCATCACGGTGTTCTATTAGCTTTCCAAATGGAAACTGGGAGTTCCTCTCAACTTGACTCCAATTTAGAGTAGAGGTTACCTGCTCCTCTGTTGCTGTGCAATGAGGTGCGTGATTGGTAGTATGGCCAGTCACATGACCTGTACGTTCCTTCTGATTGTTGCAAATTCGTTTTCCTTGTTTGGTGGGTTAGAGGTGAAAAGTGTCACAAACTTGACAAAAAGCTTTGGTAATCACACTTGCACCCCACAGTCCTTCGCCTTTGAAGTGTTTTGCCCATTTATAGGGCTTTATCAAGATACTTTTGCTGTGTTAGGGGCCACTCTTAAATATCCTTAGGGTGCTTGTGATTGGTTACCCTTTTTCCAAAATTAAATGTGGAATCAAATAGTTCATATATGGTTTGTAATAAGGTGGTATTTTTATAATACATAGAGAACACCTTAAGCAATTCATATATAAAGTGATATGTGCATAATAAAGTGAGGGGAGGGGAGACTACACTTAAAATTATAAGTGTCACTGATGTTTGTGTCGGACATATTTTGGAATATGGGTTATATGGATTTTTAAATACCCTCTACTATAGACACATGAGAGCCGTTTTAGAAATAATATTCTTTAGAAACAACATTCACTTATCCAGAGGCGTAACTAGAAACCACAGGGCCCAGGTGCAAGAATCTAAGAAGGGCCCCCCCACCACCCCTCCCCCTCCACCAGCCCTCCCCGTCCAAAAAAAGGCGAATTTAATAAAAAAAAAATTTTTTTACATTTAACACAGAAATAAATGTGAATCGGATTAATTTTAAACAACGTTGCAATTTACTTTTATCATCAAATTGCTTTGTAGGTAGGCTTGTATGCTAATTTCTAAGCCCTTGAAGGCTGCCTCTTATCTGAATGCATTTGACAGTTTTTCACAGCTAGAGGACATTAGTTCATGTGTGCCATTTAGATAACATTGTGCTCACGTTCGTGGAGTTACTTATGAGAGGGCACCATGCCATAAATCTTCCTGTTTGCTGTCCATCTGGTATTTTGCAGCATTTTAAATGTCTGCATCAAAAATATCAAGAGCCTTGTGTCAGCAAAATTCCAGTTGGTGCATGATTGGTTTGGATAGGTATTTGCATCACATCACCAGGCATGATGATTAACTGCCTAGCATAAAACCTAAAAACAGAGCAGCAATTAAGTTTGATATTTCAGTTGTGCTCAGTTGCGGTTCTAGGGTTTGCTGGGGACTGTTTGTCACTTCTAATCATTGTTTTGGTGCCCCAGATGTTATAGACTAGTAACAAATCTCGGTAACAATAGTGCATCTCCATTTAGCTTACTTTGCTCTTCACAGACGAGAATGTTCCTGAAATGTCTGTCTGGTTCTATCTCGAAGAAGATTTTTGGTAATATTTTTTTTTGAACAAGAGATTTGATCACGTGTGTTTTGGCTATAATTCCATAACTGAGGAATATTAACGTCATCATTTAAAATATATTAATAATAAAAATGTTGTGTTGCCTAAACCTTCTATCTACTGGTAGATACCAGCCATCTTCTAAATGTCTAACTTCTGTTGGAGTCATTTCTTTACCGAATATAACAAACACCTGGTTGTGGTGTGCTTGTGAGTTCTACTGACTTGTGTTAATCAGCACAAGAATTCAAAACACACAAGGTTTAAAGGATTCATCAGGTGTCTTTTATCTATAATTTTATAGGAATACAAGTGGAACAACCTCAAAATCCTATCTTATGTGGTTTTTTTAAAGGGATAGCATACACCAATTTTCATATAACTGCATGTAATAGAGACTACTATAAATAATAATATGCACAGATACTGATATAAAAATCAGGTATAAAACCTTTTAAAAACTTACTTAGAAGCTCCCAGTTTAGCACTGTTGATGAGGCTAGGCTGGGGGAAGGGGCTGAGAAAGCCCTATCCCCATATGAAAAGACCCATTACTCCAACAGGAGAAACAGCAGTCTGTAGACCTCAGTATACATGTAAATCTTTGGGGCTTGGTTATGAGTCTGAAAATCAGCACATTTTCTTTAAAAAAAGCAAATCTATACATTTTTACAAAAACATTCCCAGGTGGGCTATAAATGTACAATGTCCCTTTTTAAAGGCTACACTTTTTTTTTCTTTCTTCAATTTGTCTGAAAACATTGAATTTTACAGTTTTTGGATTTTAAAGTAAACTGATTGTACAATACAATATAGCAAATTCTTGCAGACTGGGAGTAGATTCCTGTCATTTTTTTTTTCTCCTGGCTCCAAACTTTTTGGATTACTTTGTCTATATACAAATACCAATGCCTGTCTTCTCAGGCAAACCTATTTTTTCACTGTACCTTTTAATCATTGCACAAAATGGTTTAACCCTTGTAAAGCATTCCAAAACATCTGGCATCCTGCTCAATATAGCTTTTTTTTTTTTAAAAGAAAAAAGTTTAGGAGAAAATAAATTACCAGTCACCTTGTTAAGTAAAACTCTAGGTGGGTGATATTTTTTTTTTTAACTCCTCTCCACGATCTGTTAAGTCTCAACTTGATAGACTCGCATAAACGCAAGCTTCTCTTTCTGAGGATATTTAATTTAATGCCAACTGTTGGCTGTATCAATATACACCACGGACAAAAAAAGAGGTTTAATAAACACGGACTTGCCAGTTGCTGAATATTAAATGACAGTGTTCTCTTTTAGCTAAACATTTACTCTGCTTGTCTCAATAAAAAATACAAACACCTTCGTGTTGTTTCTTATAGTATACAAAAGTTTTTATTGGTGAATGTTTGTTTCACTTCCTCCCAGCCACTTATTTAGGAACCATTCCAATTTTTTTATTTAAACTTTCAGGCTATTAATACAGTTTACAATAAAAGGTCTGCTCACTAGTGATAATTTGTGTAATAGTTACCTTCTATATTGGGGCAAATGTTAATCCTAAAAGAACTTTATCTTCAGGTTATTGCTGGGTATTTTCATAGATTTATTAACGAGTGTTTCCTCCATTTAAATCACAGTAAAGTCAAAATGTAAAGGGACATAAACCCAACATTTTTATTTTGATTTATATAGAGCATACCATTTTAAACAACTTTCCAATTTACTTATATTAATTTGTTTTCCCGCTTTGTTGTTATCCTTTGTTGAAAAGCAGGAAGGTAAGTTCTTTTGTAATGTATTTTTTATGTGTTTTGTGACTTTTATTTTTGTTTCGCAAAACGGTTAACTAGAGCTCTGAGATCACGGTAATCTAGCGTAAATCATGATTGTACTCATGCATTCAAACTAGGGATAGACCAATATCGTTTTTCAGGGCTGATACGATTTATTGACCGCCTTTCAGGCCGATATCTGGGGCCGATATTTTGTACATTTAAAGTTTCGAAAAAACAACACAATTTCTACACAAATCTGGTATAAACTGAACATGCTTATTAAAATTTTAAACATTAAAAGTAAAAACTGGAAAAAATAAAGTGCTTGAAAATTGACTTATTAAATGGCTTCCCAAAACATAGAAAAATTGCATAAATCCCTTTTAAACGGCACACTGATATAAATTTAAGTCACTACTGCAAAGCTAGACACTACACGATTTCTTCAGTACTCCTAGTTAAGTAGAAAAACATTATAGTGCAGAAAGCATAACATTTCAGCATGTTCTCCTGTTAAACGGCTTTTGTTTTTTATATATATATATTGCTCCCACTTCATTAAAAACACACTAACTTGGTACACTTTACAGATAAGGGTTAAAAGTAAAGAAAAAATAAATAAAAATAAATACATATATATATATACTGCCACTTGACAGAGAAAGAAAGAACATGCTGGGATATCAGTTCTATATTTATTTGCTTTTTCATATGCTCATATATTTAATGGATTGCAAATACCTTTCCTGGTACTGAGGAGTGGACTATAAGTTTCTTTTATGTCACTTATGGGCAGTTTGACCATTAGGTTGCACTGTTACATATGTATAAGAGCATTGTTATCCACTGCTAGAGAATATTGATACTAGTCTCCTATACTGCATAGCTTTCTACTCAAGATTTGTTGTTGTGGACATTTAATTGATGTGCCTGAACTATCATTTTTTTAATGTTTTTTTCTATACCCATGAAAGGGGAAAATAAAATATTTAAATTAAAAAATATTAAAATATAGCTGCTTTAGTGAAATGTTTTGCAAAGTGTAAAATTTATCAGAATGCAACAAATAATGTTCTATTTGTGACGGCAACTAGCAAGCAGATTGATTTCATATATTGCTGACCCCTATGAGCAAATCAAAAGTAATTTAGCTCTGTGTACTTCAGGGAAAATATGTAGCTTTAAAGGGACACTGAACCCAAATTTTTTCTTTCGTGATTCAGATAGAGCATGCAATTTTAAGCTACTTTCTAATTTACTCCTGTTATCATTTTTACTTTGTTCTCTTGCTATCTTTATTTGAAAAAGAAGGCATCTAAGCTAAGAAGCCAGCCAATTTTTGGACAGCACTTGTTTATTGGTGGGTGAATTTATCCACCAATTAACAAGAACAACCCAGGTTGTTCACCAAAAATGGGCTGGCATCTAAACTTGCATTCTTGCTTTTCATATAAAGATACCAAGAGAATGAAGACAATTTGCTAATAGGAGTAAATTAGAAAGTTGCTTAAAATTGCATGCTCTATCTGAATCACGAAGAAAAAAAACTCAAAACATTTGGGTTCAGTGTCCCTTTAAGTGCCACTTAAAGATCACATTTTCCATTTCACAAATCATATGTTTATGCAAGTCTACAGGCCTGCCATTGGTGGTATGGTAGTTGGTAACTGAGCTCGCAGGAACAGCTGGGCTTGGACTCTGTTATCAGTACTATTTATTATTAGATGCTATGCTTTGTCCAGCTTATATGTGCTATAGATGATTTGTGTGATGATTTGTGTCACTTAAAACTACATAGTTTCCCTGAAGTACACAGAGCTAAATTTCTTTTGATTTGCTCCATATCGGTAATATCGGTAAGTTTCTGTCCAATACCGCTATTTCAGAAATTCCAAATATCGTCCCTAATAATCGTCCGCTCCGATATATATCGGTCTATGCCTAATTCGAACCTTTTCGCTCGCATGTAACTAACGTTCTAATCTGGCCCTTTGTCCCTTTAATTCCTACTCTAAGTAGGTAAATGACTGTCAAGTCAAAAATAAACTTTCATGATTCAGATAGGGCATGCAATTTTAAACAACTTTCCAATTTACTTTTGTCATCAAATGTGCTTTGTTCTCTTGGTATTCTTTGTTGAAAGCTAAGCCTAGGTAGGCTCATATGCTAATTTCTAAGTCCTTGAAGGCTGCCTCCTATCTCAGGGGATTTCGACAGGGTTTTCACAGCCAGAGGGCGTTAGTTCATGTGTGCCATATAGATAACATTTTTACACGCCCGTTGAGTTACCTTGGAGTCAGCACTGATTTAGCTAAAATGCAAGTCTTTCCAAAGAACTGAAATAAGGGGGCTGTCTGCAGAGGCTTTAGTCACAAGTTAATCACAGAGGTAAAAAGAGGGATTATCTATCTTTTTATACAGTAAAAATTCTTGAGTAGACTGTCCCTTTAAGAAATTTAAATGAAAAATGTCTTAACTTTTGACAGACTCTAAATCGGTAAAACACCATTTCTATTAACCAGGTAAAATAAATGCAACTGGGTGAAAATGGTAGCTTTGCTTCCTTGGATGATTCAAAATATCAAGTGAAAAAGTGAGAATATGGGTATTTTTCTTATCGCTTGTGAAGTATTTTGTCTAATGTGAAAACAAAAGCCTCCAATAGTCTTCTTTCTCTTTTTAGTCATCAGTTTTTTGAAAGGTGCTGATAAAGGACGTTAACCTGTAAAACATTAGTGAATACCCAGATTAACTCCATATATAAGTGGTTACCTTCATTTAAAGGAGTACAAGGGATATTTCTTTTTGTTGGGATAATTCACAATAAGCCACATTTCTTTGCCTTTGGTTCCCACCATTTTTCTCTAAGACATCATATATTTGAAACTGAAGTAATAAAATGATTACAGCAGGTATACCCCGCTTTACGGCGATTTACTTTACGATGATCTGCTAATACGGCGCCGCCACCGCAAACCCGGAAGTCGTTTCTCAGCACGGCACTTAACTGCACAAAATTGCATGCAGTCTCTCTTATTACATCACGCGCTGGCAAGACTGTTGGGGTTGCTACAACTGTGCATTATTGCACTGCACAGGATAATTTGGTAAGTGCTTTATATAATGTACATTAGTACTGTACACGCACGTTCTTTACAAGCACTATTTGTTTGGCCATTAAAGGTACAGGTACCAGTATACGCACCTTTGTGCTTATCTTGAATAGTACAGGTAAGCATTTCATATGCCTCCATCTCATATGTCTATTGCATACCATAAAACCTAACGTACAGTACTTAAGTACTGTACAGTACTGTATAGCATGGTGTCAGATCTCCAAAAAAATAAGGATCTGGTATACAGTACAGGTACAGTAGAGTACATTAGGTTATGTTTTATGGTATGGTATAGGCATATGAGATGAAGGATGCATATGTGTGTTGTGCTAGTGTTAAACTAAATTTAGCACTATTGCACACCTATATATGTTAGTTCAAACATTTTTTTAAGCTTTTAAACATACTGGCAAGTGAAAAACAAGTGGAAAATGCCTTGACTCACTTTAAGGCGGTTTTCACTTTACAGCGGGGCTCTGGTCCCTAACCCGCTGTATGAGCGGGGTATACCTGTATATAGTATTTATATATCTAAAAGTAATGTATAGAAAATCTAATTTTGTTTGTGATACCACAGTGTCCATATGTCCAAGTTGAGAATTACTGGTCTATGGCATGCACTTCTGACAGACACCAAGTCCACAATGAACTGCTCTGATTTGAAAATGTCATTAAGAAGTCTAAAGCAATCTGATACTATTTTAGAAATATTTCTCACATTAGTGTCCAGATTAACTGCCATGGCTGCTAACCCTTTTCAGCCAACAGAAGTACATATATTTCATTCCAGTTTGTCCTTTACAGATTGTTGTTTTGACAACCTGAACTACATATAAACAGACTTTTTATGCCTGCCCTATATTGGTTCATATTTAAATTTTTTTTTTATCCTTTCCCTGGACGTAGATAGGCTTTGCTGTGCTGAGAAGTGCATGTGTTAAAAGTTGTTTTAGTGATTGCTTTTATTGTGCACATGAGAGGTGAGCATATCTAGATATGCTTCATATGCCCATATTCAAACAGCACTCAGAGAGCCAGTAATGGTTTGTATTGAGTAGGCAATGACCCAAACTGAGTCATGCAATACTGGCCACAGCTGTCTCTCTGAACCAGTACAAGTACAGTGTTTGCTTAATCAGTGTAGGAGTGTTTCTTTCATGTAATTAACAAGAGTCCATGAGCTAGTGACGTATGGGATATACATTCCTACCAGGAGGGGCAAAGTTTCCCAAACCTTAAAATGCCTATAAATACACCCCTCACCACACCCACAAATCAGTTTTTACAAACTTTGCCTCCAAGGGAGGTGGTGAAGTAAGTTTGTGCTAGATTCTACGTTGATATGCGCTCCGCAGCAAGTTGGAGCCCGGTTTTCCTCTCAGCGTGCAGTGAATGTCAGAGGGATGTGAAGAGAGTATTGCCTATTGAATGCAGTGATCTCCTTCTACGGGGTCTATTTCATAAGGTTCTCTGTTATCGGTCGTAGAGATTCATCTCTTACCTCCCTTTTCAGATCGACGATATACTCTTATATTTACCATTACCTCTACTGATTCTCGTTTCAGTACTGGTTTGGCTTTCTACAAACATGTAGATGAGTGTCCTGGGGTAAGTAAGTCTTATTTTCTGTGACACTCTAAGCTATGGTTGGGCACTTTATTTATAAAGTTCTAAATATATGTATTCAAACATTTATTTGCCTTGACTCAGAATGTTCAACTTTCCTTATTTTCAGACAGTCAGTTTCATATTTGGGATTATGCATTGAATTATCATATTTTTCTTACCTCAAAAATTTGACTTTTTTCCCTGTGGGCTGTTAGGCTCGCGGGGGCTGAAAATGCTTCATTTTATTGCGTCATTCTTGGCGCGGACTTTTTTGGCGCAAAAATTCTTTTCCGTTTCCGACGTCATACGTGTCGCCGGAAGTTGCGTCATTTTTTGACGTTATTTTGCGCCAAAAATGTCGGCGTTCCGGATGTGGCGTCATTTTTGGCGCCAAAAGCATTTAGGCGCCAAATAATGTGGGCGTCTTATTTGGCGCTAAAAAATATGGGCGTCGCTTTTGTCTCCACATTATTTCAGTCTCATTTTTCATTTGCTTCTGGTTGCTAGAAGCTTGATATTTGGCATTTTTTCCCATTCCTGAAACTGTCTTATAAGGAATTTGATCTATTTTGCTTTATATGTTGTTTTTTCTCTTACATATTGCAAGATGTCTCACGTTGCATCTGAGCCAGAAGATACTACAGGAAAACCACTGCCTGCTGGATCTACCAAAGCTAAGTGTATCTGCTGTAAACTTTTGGTAGCTATTCCTCCAGCTGTTGTTTGTAATAATTGTCATGACAAACTTGTTAAAGCAGATAATATTTCCTTTAGTGATGTACCATTGCCTGTTGCAGTTCCCTCAACTTCTAAGGTGCAGAATGTCCCTGATAACATAAGAGATTTTGTTTCTGAATCCATAAAGAAGGCTTTGTCTGTTATTTCTCCTTCTAGTAAACGTAAAAAGTCTTTTAAATCTTCTCTCTCTACAGATGAATTTTTAAATGAACACCATCATTCTGATTCTTTGGACTCTTCTGGTTCAGAGGATTCTATCTCAGAGATTGATGCTGATAAATCTTCATATTTATTTAAGATGGAATTTATTCGCTCTTTACTTAAAGAAGTACTAATTGCTTTAGAAATAGAGGATTCTAGTCCTCTTGATACTAATTCTATACGTTTGGATAAGGTTTTTAAAGCTCCTGCGGTTATTCCAGAAGTCTTTCCTGTTCCTAATGCTATTTCTGCAGTAATTTCCAAGGAATGGGATAAATTGGGTAATTCATTTACTCCTTCTAAACGTTTTAAGCAATTATATCCTGTTCCGCCTGACAGGTTAGAATTTTGGGACAAAATCCCTAAAGTTGATGGGGCTATTTCTACCCTTGCTAAACGTACTACCATTCCTACGTCAGATGGTACCTCGTTTAAGGATCCTTTAGATAGATAAGCTTTTCTTAGAAAAGATTCAATTTTTCTATGTTCAGGTAATCTTCTTAGACCTGCTATATCATTGGCTGATGTTGCTGCAGCTTCAACTTTTTGGTTGGAAACTCTAGCGCAACAAGTAACAAATCGTGATTCTCATGATATTATTATTCTTCTCCAGCATGCTAATAATTTTATCTGTGATGCCATTTTTGATATTATTAGAGTTGATGTTAAGTTTATGTCTCTGGCTATCTTAGCCAGAAGAGCTTTATGGCTTAAGACCTGGAATGCTGATATGGCTTCTAAATCAACTCTACTTTCCATTTCTTTCCAGGGAAACAAATTATTTGGTTCTCAGTTGGATTCTATTATTTCAACTGTTACTGGTGGGAAAGGAACTTTTTTACCACAGGATAAAAGATCTAAAGGTAAAAACAGGGCTAACAATCGTTTTCGTTCCTTTCGTTTCAACAAAGAACAAAAGCCTGATCCTTCGTCCTCAGGAGCAGTTTCAGTTTGGAAACCATCTCCAGTCTGGAATAAATCCAAGCCTGCTAGAAAGGCAAAGCCTGCTTCTAAGTTCACATGAAGGTACGGCCCTCATTCCAGTTCGGCTGGTAGGGGGCAGGTTACGTTTTTTCAAAGAAATTTGGATCAATTCTGTTCACAATCTTTGGATTCAGAACATTGTTTCAGAAGGGTACAGAATTGGTTTCAAGATGAGACCTCCTGCAAAGAGATTTTTTCTTTCCCGTGTCCCAGTAAATCCAGTGAAAGCTCAAGCATTTCTGAATTGTGTTTCAGATCTAGAGTTGGCTGGAGTAATTATGCCAGTTCCAGTTCCGGAACAGGGGATGGGGTTTTATTCAAATCTCTTCATTGTACCAAAGAAGGAGAATTCCTTCAGACCAGTTCTGGATCTAAAATTATTGAATCGTTATGTAAGGATACCAACGTTCAAGATGGTAACTGTAAGGACTATATTGCCTTTTGTTCAGCAAGGGAATTATATGTCCACAATAGATTTACAGGATGCATATCTGCATATTCCGATTCATCCAGATCATTATCAGTTCCTGAGATTCTCTTTTCTAGACAAGCATTACCAATTTGTGGCTCTACCGTTTGGCCTTGCTACAGCTCCAAGAATTTTCACAAAGATTCTCGGTGCCCTTCTGTCTGTAATCAGAGAACAGGGTATTGTGGTATTTCCTTATTTGGACGATATCTTGGTACTTGCTCAGTCTTTACATTTAGCAGAGTCTCATACGAATCGACTTGTGTTGTTTCTTCAAGATCATGGTTGGAGGATCAATTTACCAAAAAATTCTTTGATTCCTCAAACAAGGGTAACCTTTCTGGGTTTCCAGATAGATTCAGTGTCCATGACTCTGTCTTTAACAGACAAGAGACGTCTAAAATTGATTACAGCTTGTCGAAACCTTCAGTCTCAATCATTCCCTTCGGTAGCCTTATGCATGGAAATTCTAGGTCTTATGACTGCTGCATCGGACGCGATCCCCTTTGCTCGTTTTCACATGCGACCTCTTCAGCTCTGTATGCTGAACCAATGGTGCAGGGATTACACGAAGATATATCAATTAATATCTTTAAAACCGATTGTTCGACACTCTCTAACGTGGTGGACAGATCACCTTCGTTTAATTCAGGGGGCTTCTTTTGTTCTTCCGACCTGGACTGTAATTTCAACAGATGCAAGTCTCACAGGTTGGGGAGCTGTGTGGGGATCTCTGACGGCACAAGGAGTTTGGGAATCTCAGGAGGTGAGATTACCAATCAATATCTTGGAACTCCGTGCAATTTTCAGAGCTCTTCAGTTTTGGCCTCTTCTGAAGAGAGAATCGTTCATTTGTTTTCAGACAGACAATGTCACAACTGTGGCATACATCAATCATCAAGGAGGGACTCACAGTCCTCTGGCTATGAAAGAAGTATCTCGAATTTTGGTTTGGGCGGAATCCAGCTCCTGTCTAATCTCTGCGGTTCATATCCCAGGTGTAGACAATTGGGAAGCGGATTATCTCAGTCGCCAAACGTTGCATCCGGGCGAATGGTCTCTTCACCCAGAGGTATTTCTTCAGATTGTTCAAATGTGGGGGCTCCCAGAGATAGATCTGATGGCCTCTCATCTAAACAAGAAACTTCCCAGGTATCTGTCCAGATCCCGGGATCCTCAGGCGGAGGCAGTGGATGCATTATCACTTCCTTGGAAGTATCATCCTGCCTATATCTTTCCGCCTCTAGTTCTTCTTCCAAGAGTAATCTCCAAGATTCTGAGGGAATGCCCGTTTGTTCTGCTAATAGCTCCGGCATGGCCTCACAGGTTTTGGTATGCGGATCTTGTCCGGATGGCATCTTGCCAACCATGGACTCTTCCGTTAAGACCAGACCTTCTGTCGCAAGGTCCTTTTTTCCATCAGGATCTGAAATCCTTAAATTTAAAGGTATGGAGATTGAACGCTTGATTCTTGGTCAAAGAGGTTTCTCTGACTCCGTGATTAATACTATGTTACAGGCTCGTAAATCTGTATCTCGAGAGATATATTATAGAGTCTGGAAGACTTATATTTCTTGGTGTCTTTCTCATCATTTTTCTTGGCATTCTTTTAGAATACCGAGAATTTTACAGTTTCTTCAGGATGGTTTAGATAAGGGTTTGTCCGCAAGTTCTTTGAAAGGACAAATCTCCGCTCTTTCTGTTCTTTTTCACAGAAAGATTGCTATTCTTCCTGATATTCATTGTTTTGTACAAGCTTTGGTTCGTATAAAACCTGTCATTAAGTCAATTTCTCCTCCTTGGAGTTTGAATTTGGTTCTGGGAGCTCTTCAAGCTCCTCCGTTTGAACCTATGCATTCATTGGACATTAAATTACTTTCTTGGAAAGTTTTGTTCCTTTTGACCATCTCTTCTGCTAGAAGAGTTTCTGAATTATCTGCTCTTTCTTGTGAGTCTCCTTTTCTGATTTTTCATCAGGATAAGGCGGTGTTGCGAACTTCTTTTGAATTTTTACCTAAAGTTGTGATTTCCAACAACATTAGTAGAGAAATTGTGGTTCCTTCATTATGTCCTAATCCTAAGAATTCTAAGGAGAAATCGTTGCATTCTTTGGATGTTGTTAGAGCTTTGAAATATTATGTTGAAGCTACGAAATCTTTCCGTAAGACTTCTAGTCTATTTGTTATCTTTTCCGGTTCTAGGAAAGGCCAGAAAGCTTCTGCCATTTCTTTGGCATCTTGGTTGAAATCTTTAATTCATCTTGCCTATGTTGAGTCGGGTAAAATTCCGCCTCAGAGAATTACAGCTCATTCTACTAGGTCAGTATCTACTTCCTGGGCGTTTAGGAATGAAGCTTCGGTTGACCAGATCTGCAAAGCAGCAACTTGGTCCTCTTTGCATACTTTTACTAAATTCTACCATTTTGATGTATTTTCTTCTTCTGAAGCAGTTTTTGGTAGAAAAGTTCTTCAGGCAGCGGTTTCAGTTTGAATCTTCTGCTTATGTTTTTTGTTAAACTTTATTTTGGGTGTGGATTATTTTCAGCAGGAATTGGCTGTCTTTATTTTATCCCTCCCTCTCTAGTGACTCTTGTGTGGAAAGATCCACATCTTGGGTAGTCATTATCCCATACGTCACTAGCTCATGGACTCTTGTTAATTACATGAAAGAAAACATAATTTATGTAAGAACTTACCTGATAAATTCATTTCTTTCATATTAACAAGAGTCCATGAGGCCCACCCTTTTTTGTGGTGGTTATGATTTTTTTGTATAAAGCACAATTATTCCAATTCCTTATTTTATATGCTTCGCACTTTTTTTCTTATCACCCCACTTCTTGGCTATTCGTTAAACTGATTTGTGGGTGTGGTGAGGGGTGTATTTATAGGCATTTTAAGGTTTGGGAAACTTTGCCCCTCCTGGTAGGAATGTATATCCCATACGTCACTAGCTCATGGACTCTTGTTGATATGAAAGAAATGAATTTATCAGGTAAGTTCTTACATAAATTATGTTATTTGTCACTATCAGTGATCAAGTGCCCTAGCGGCAAGAAACCTGTCTTATACGGGGGGGGGGGGCTTAGGCTCTTTTACTGTACCTGTTTTTTTCCATGTGTTTTTATGGTGCTTTGGTTGTGCCCTGTTTGTTTTTAAATATGCTGAATTAAACTTGGACTTTTTTTTTTACTTATCTTTGTTCCTGTTCTTCGAGTGCTAAGGACTTTGAATCTCTCTGTTGCTGCTGCACGACTAAACAGGGGCGTTCCTTGAGCACCGTGTATACCGGAAGTTATCTGTGACAACGAGCACGTTGAATCCGCGCCGTTGCGTCAGTTGCGAAGTCACGCCACAGAGGGGACGGAGCTGGAGCATCCTACCTGCTTATTGTTGCTGTAATTGGCCATAGCAAACTAGAAAAGGATACTCAATGATTTTTAAAGGATATATCCTTGGACTACAAAATTAATGCAATTTTTGCTATCAAAATGACAGTTTAAACACTTTAAAAAAAATATATATATTTTTTATGAAGATCTTTTCCCAATGCAAGGATTATATGCTATTTAGTAAAATAACATGAAGGCTCAGTTACATTTTAAACATTTTAGGCACGGCTAAATGACTAAGGTGAAACGGACATGAGGTTTGTGGAAAGTTTCTCTGATTTTCATTTGGCCCTATTCAGCTTTTTATTTGTCTCTACCTACAGTTTTAATTGGTGTTCTTTGAGGTCTTCTGGATCTTATAATAGAAACATTTGTGCAAATCTAATTATCAAATTGTTTTATCTATTCATAAACTTTTGTTCCATAGGACCTTGACCTACAAGGCTTTCTCCGAGTCTCATGGAATTTCAGTTAAGACTCTGGTTCCACAGATAATATACAGTTCTTCCCAAAGATTTTGTTTTTCTTTGTATACTGCTTGGCTACAAGACTACATAATGCATTACTTTTAAAATTTCTCCCCAATATTTAATAGTATTTCTTTCCTATGGCACAGAGTCCACGATTCATTCCAATTACTAGTGGGATATTCACTCCTGGCCAGCAGGAGGTGGCAAACCGTACCCCAGCAAAACTGTTAAGTATCACTTCCCTTACCCATAACCCCCAGTCATTCTCTTTGCCTTGATCACAGGAGGATGGTGAAGAAGGTGTCTGAAGTTATTAATCCTTTAATGGGTACTTTTGCCTGCAAGCAAGGATTTGGGGCTATGTTGTGTCCATGTCAATCTCCTTGGTAGGAGTAATGGTGGCTTTAGCAGTTAGGTGGCGAGGTGGTCCTTACTTTATTTCTAACACTTATGCTACCTCTTTGTTAGAAAACCAGAGTTGGTTACTCTGTTTTTTCTTTTTCTACGGGTCCCTGACAGATGTTGGTGTATCAGTCACACCTTAGAAGCTGTTCCTGCCTTGCAGCCGGATCCACAGGTATGTGCTTTTGCCTTCTAGGTATTGGGGGCAGTACTTTAGAGGTTAATCCTCTGTGGGTGTTTTGTATGGGACTCACTTTTTTTTCCTGGGTATAGGAATTTAAGTTTGGGCTGTATGTTCTAAACAAGGGCATCTAAGTGTATTTTATTTAAAAAAAAAAAAAAGAGAAAAAGGAGGAGAATCTTAGGGGTTAATATATATCCCTAGATTTTGAGGCTGAGTAAGGCTGGACGTTTCAGGTTTTTTTTGTTTCCCTTGTTTTTGGTGTGCATTTATTTTAGGTTTTGTGTGTGTGCAGTTTTTTGTTTTTAAATTTTGGTGCTTGTTTCGCTCTCTTGGTGCAGGTGACGTTGCGGTCACATGTTTCTCCGCTCTTCCACTTTCATTTTTTTCATAGCGTCTTGAGCAGCAGAGTGGCGTGCTGATTGGAGCTGCTGCTGAGTGCATTTATTTTCCTGTCGACTAGATGTCAAAGGGATTAACTAATTTCTTTTGAATCCGGTTGCTAGTGGGAGCTCCTGTTCCGGTGTGGTGAGTTACCTCAGTCAGTCTGAGGATATAGAGGTAACATTTTACATCTGATCTCATTCTGCAGTGGGGTATTTTACTTCTATTTACTAGTTTTGTTTAATTCTATGAGAGTTTTCAAATACCTTTGCTACTATGGACACTAAACAAGATGTTGCAGCCTCCTTAGTTAAATGTTTGTTTTATTTAGAGGCTCAGATTATGCCTCCTATGCAATTGTGTTCCACATGTTTAGATAAGACTTTAAACTTTAAAGATAAAATATATCCTGAGCTTGTCTTTCAGAATAATGCTGTCCATGCCGTGCCTCAGTTACCTCCTCAGACGCCCCATTCTATTTCACATGAAGTGCCCTGCGGTTCCTCTCAGCCTCCTTCTGGAGATGTTTATTTACCTACGGATTTTGCTGCACAAATATCATCTGCTGTCTCTGCAGCTTTATCAGCTTTCACGGTTTCTGGTAAATGTTAGAGGAAGTCCAAGTATATTAATGTTGGTAAGGGTTCTGATTCAGCTAAGGCTGCGTTAGTCAGTCTGAGGATTTATCAGATAACTGGGACAGACTTCTGAAGGTACGTTATCAGATTCTGATACTGTAATGATCAATGCTACAGATTCAGAGGATATTAATTTCAGATTTAAGTTAAAACACGGAGTGCTTTTAAAGCAGGTTCTTGCTACTTTGGATGAAGCTGATTCATCTGTTGCAGAGAATTTAAAGAGGTCTAGTAAACTTAAGAGGGTATATGATGTATTTCCAGTTCCTAACTATATGACAGATATAATTACTCAGGAAGGGGATAAGCCGGGGATCACATTTACTTTCAACTTGTAATACCAGCGCAATTTAAGTTATGAGCAAATGATCGGGAAAACTCGATATTGCTCGTAATCTGGCCCTTAGTTGGCATCAATTCAGTTTAGGAATTATATGATAGCGCAGGTGTGTTAATACCTGGTTTACAGAAACACTGAATGTCAAACTTATCTGCACAACACATAAGCGACCACTTGGAATAAAGGCACATAGAGCACCTTCTACCGCCTCCCACTAAAAGTATAAGAGCGTGCTAAACATATTTTGGTTAAATAAACAACCTTTTAATAACCAATCATGTTGAAGTACTGTACCTTTAAATGCAAAGTATCTAATATTGGTTTTAAAAAATAGTCTGTCATACAGTTTAATTATGTATCACTGGTAAATATATACTACTGAACCAAGTTCCTATAAAGTACAATATATTTTCTTATCTCACTTTTAGATGTATACTGTCAATGCTTTTGTTGAGTTATCTCTACATATGAAAAATACTTGTAGGAGGAGGGGAATAGGTGTGAAAGCCAGTCTTTTAGGCTGGGGAGCAGTTTAGGGCTCCTTAAAGGCGCAGGGTCTGTGGACTCGGGAAGAGTCTTCTTTTCCTTTAAACATTTTAGAGTTGAGAGCAATCTTTAATGCTTTGACAGTTTGGCCTCAACTAGCTTTGCCTCTGTCCTCTTTCTGCCATCTACATCCCAGGAGTAGACAACTGGTTAGCATATTTTCTGAGCAGGCAGACTTTTCATCCCGGAGAGTGGGCTCTCCATCCAGAGGTTTTCACAATGATAACCTTCAGGTGGGGGGTTCTGGAGTTGGATCTGATGGCGTCTCGTCAAAATTCCAAACTTCCAAGGTACGGTTCAAGGTCAAGGGATCCTCAAGCCGTTTTGGTAAACGCTCTGGCGGTTCCTTGAAACTTCAATTTAGCATACCTATTTCATCCATTTGCTCTTCTTCCACGCATTATTGCTTGTGTCAAACAGGAGAGAGAAAGTCTGTGATTCTAATAGCTCCTGCATGGCCTCCCAGGATCTGGTGGTCTCTTCACCGTGGAAGTTTCCTCTGAGGAAGGACCTTCTAATTCAGGGTGCATTCCTCCATTCAAATCTAGATTCTCTGAAGCTGACTGCTTGGATATTGAATGCTTTGGCTAGAAGTGGTTATTCTGAGAAAGTGATAGATACCATTCTTCAGGCTCGTAAACCTGTTACTCGTAAGATTTACTATGGGGTATGGCGTAAATACCTTTTTTGGTGTGAGTCAAAGGGGTTTTCTTGGAACAAAGTTAAAGTTCCTCGAATTTTGGCTTTTCTTCATGAAGGCCTGGAGAAGGGTTTGTCAGTCAGTACTCCTGAAGGGTCAGATTTCAGCATTGTCCATTCTTCTGCACAAACGTTTGGCAGTTCTGTCAGATGTTCAGTCTTTTGTTCAGGCTTTGGTCAGAATTAAGCCTGTGTTTAAGTCGGTTGCTCCCCTTTGGAGCCTTAATCTTGTTCTTAAAGTTTTGCAGCAGGCTCAGTTTGAACTGATGTATTCTGTTGATTTTAAGTTGTTATCTTGGAAGTTTTTGTTTTTTTATTGCTTCTGCTCGCAGAGTTTTCTGAGCTTTTGGCTCTGCAATTTGATTCCCCTTCATTTTTCATGCTGATAAGACGGTTCTTCGTACTAAGCTAGGGTTTCTCCCTAAGGTAGTGTCGGATCGCAATATTAATAAGGAAATTCTTGTTCCCTCTTTTTTTCCTAATCCTCCTTCCCAGAAGTAATGTCTTTTGCATAATTTGGATGTTGTGCGTGCTCTTAAATTTTACCCTGAATCAACTAAAGATTTTCGGAAATCTTCTGATCTGTTTATTGTCTTTCCTGGTAAACGTAAGGGTCAGAAGGCCACTTCTACTACTCCTTTTTTTCTCTGGTTGAGAAGTGTTATTCGTTTAGCTTATGAGACGGCTGGACAGCAGCCTCCTGAGAGAATTACGGCTCATTCCACTAGGGCTGTCTCCTCATCTTGGGCTTTCAAGAATGAAGCCTCTGTGGGACAGATTTGCAAGGCGGCCACATGGTCCTCTATTCATACTTTTTCCAAATTTGATACTTTTACTTCGGCAGTGGTTGCTTTGGCTTAGGCCTAACTGTCTTGTTTCTCCCTCCCTTTCATTTTGTGTCCTCTAGTTTGGGTATTGGTTCCCACTAGTAGTTAGAATGAATTGTGGACTTTCTATTTCATAGGAAATAAAACAATTTATGCTTACCTGATAAATGTATTTATTTCCGGGCATAGAGAGTCCACAACCCACTCTTGTTTACATTCAGAGAACTGTTTTTTCTGTACATTCCTCAGGCACCTCTATCTTTGTGTTACTACTTTTTCCGTTCCTTTCGGCCGAATGACTGGGGGTTAGGGGTAAGGGAAGTGATACTTAACAGCTTTGCTGGGATGCTCTTTGCCGCCTCCTGCTGGCTAGGCGTGAATATCCCACTAGTAATTGGAATTGGAATCAATTAATCAATCAATCTTTACCACCACTTTTAATGGTTGTTAAATGCAAGAATCTTTTTCTAAGATCCATTTATCTACATTGGTTGTTGAGGTAGCATAAGGATATGATTGACAGTAGGTACAGTTAGAGAAACCTTCTCAGAGGCGAAAGCCTAGTGACTGTAAAGAGAAAGGAAAAAAACGTATTAGTGTACTTGGTTCATAATATCTCCAAAAGAATGATGGAAGATGGAGAATTATATGTTTTAAATAAAGGGTTGTTCATTTGCACTCTACCTGTTCTTCTGATAAATGTTTTGATGTTGGTTTTATAATAATAATAATAATGTGGAAGCTCTTCTACTTGGGTTTGATTTGGTCAGGGGCCCGTTGATGCTACTTATGCCATGATGCTAGTTATGATATTAGACAGATTACTTCTAATCCTTCATTTTGGTTACAGAAGGGGTTTAAAGCTTCAAAAACTTTTTTAGTTTACTGAAGTAAGTCCTCTTTTTGAAGAAAAAAACTCACATCATTCATGGTGCATATATGAAGAGGGGGGTCCCCAAAGAATGATAGGGAGTTTGTACCTAACTGCGCATGGAAAAAGCAACATAACCAATGCAGAAGACGTCTATGGATTTATTGTGGATATACTAAGTGACATTTTGTAATTTGCTTGAGTTTAGAACCATCTCAACAGATGTCTGTCTGTCTTATTCTAGAAGCATTACTTCTCTTTGATTATGGCAATATTTTATGTGGTCCTCTGACTCTTCATAGTTTTTTTTTTTTTAATTTCATCCTATACCTTTTTGTTATTGTTTTTACAAAGTGTAAGCAGAATGATTTGTAAATACCCCCCTCCTTTTTTTATAATTGTGATCCTTAATGCTTTTATTTTTGTCAGAGGAAAATTACTAAATGATCATCAACTTAACTTCCCAGCTGTTCTCTTCAGAAGTCAAACATGCAGCCTATTTGTTCCTCCCACGTAAGCACAATAGATCTCTCTCATTCCTGGACTATGTGAATACTGTACTTTTCATGTTTTGACTTGCGGTTTATTTAAATTTCAAAAATTTAATTTCAGCTTCAACTATTTTACACATTTTTAAAATTGACACCGTTTTAAGAAATAGCAGTTCCAAGCAACACTGTAGTTTTAATTATGTTATTCACACTGTTTAATTAAATTCTATGTGTATAATATTTATACTTTAGTTGCAGATTGTATGTCATTTACCTGATATAAGTGGTTTTTAATTTGGGCAAGAAATAAGAAATTAGACTTCAAGATTTCATGTTTGATTTGTTTATTCTAGTGTGTTTAAAACTAAAGTTTTTTTTTTTCCATTAACACAAAAAAAAAACATTCATGGTAATCCTATCACTAATTTAACATGGGATAACGTGGTAATTTGCCATATGCGGACGGAGATAACTCAACAAAAGCATTGACAGTATACATCTAAAAGTGAGATAAGAAAATATATTGTACTTTATAGGAACTTGGTTCAGTAGTATATATTTACCAGTGATACATAATTAAACTGTATGACAGACTATTTTTTAAAACCAATATTAGAGACTTTGCATTTAAAGGTACAGTACTTCAACGTGATTGGTTATTAAAAGGTTGTTTATTTAACCAAAATATGTTTAGCACGCTCTTATAATTTTAGTGGGAGGCGGTAGAAGGTGCTCTATGTG